>NC_057796.1:121828648-122104639 GCF_018294505.1 Triticum aestivum | reverse complement strand
CGTAAGTCACCCGATCCAACTACAAAAAAACAAAAGCCCACTGCAGGGCGTGGAACCGTATTGGAGGGATGGCTCAATGGGCCATGCAAAATTCACAGTACATCGAATACCATACCAACACATAGCCTTAGAGCATGTTGGATACTCCGGCAGGTGGCCAAGAGCGGCGGGGATATCCTCATCGATAATACAACAGAGCTCCATCCCGTGGAAAATAACAATACAGTATTGACAGTCTTCGAGACCTTCGCCTCAAATAATAGGCGCAAGCGAGCACTCCGCAGCCTTGCCGAAGTCTGCCACGTGGCACCAATAAATCTATGGAGCGATACGGCTATAATCTTTAATGCCAGTGACGAACCTAAATTCCGAACAGCTCGAGCACCAGCCGCCTTGGTCCTTAGTCCAATTGTGGACGGCTTCCGGCTCACTAAAGTGCTCATGGACGGTGGCAGCGGATTAAACCTCATCTATGAGGAGACTCTTCGAAAAATGGAAATAGACAAGAGCCGCATTGAGCAAAGCAGCACGACCTTCAGAGGAATTATCCCTAGTCGGGAGGCACGATGTGCAGGAAAAATCACACTAGATGTGGTATTCGGCACGCCGGAGAACTATAGGTCCGAAGAAATCACATTCCAAGTGGCCCCGTTCAGTAGCGGATACCACGCCCTTTTAGGGTGGGAGACATCCACGATCTTCCAAGCTATACCCCATTACGGGTACATGAAGCTCAAAATGCCCGGGCCCAATGGAATCATCACTCTAGCTAGTGATCCGGACATAGCACTCCGCGCCGAAAATAAAACTGCCGCACTAGCCCTCGAAGCGTTATCCGAAGCCCTGGCGTCCGAGGAACTAACTGCGCTGCGCTCCACAGTGGACAGGGACGACGTGATACTCGACAAAAGACCCAAGTCCACCTCTTTTAAACTAGCGGACGAAATAGTCAAATTCCAAGTCCACCCAACGGACCATACAAAAACAGCATCCATCGGGGCACGGTTAAACCCCACAGTAGACGCCGCATTGCCGGAGTTCTTGTGCAAGAATTGGGACATCTTCGCCTGGCATCCTTCAGACATGCGAGGAATCCCACGTAGGCTGGCCGAGCATAGCCTTAACATTCTAAAGGGGTTCAAGCCGGTCAAGCAGACTCTTCGGCGTTTCTCTGAGCCTAAGCGACAAGCCATGGGAGAAGAGCTAGCCAAGTTACTTGAGGCCGGATTCATTAAAGAAATAAAACATCCGGACTGGCTAGCAAACCTGGTGATGGTACCAAAGAAGGACAAATCCTGGCGCCTATGTGTCGATTTCAAGGACCTTAACAAAGCTTGCCCTAAGGATCCCTTCCCCCTCCCCCGCATCGATCAAATTATCGACGCTACCGCAGGACACGATTCATTGTGTTTCCTCGACGCATACTCCGGATACCATCAAATTAAGATGGTGGAGTCCGATCAAGCCGCAACGGCATTCATCACTCCATACGACCCCTTCTGTTTTAACACCATGGCTTTCGGGCTCAAAAACGCCGGTGCAACCTATCAACGCATGATTCAGACATGCCTGGAAACACAAATTGGCAAAACAGTGGAGGCATACGTAGACGACGTGGTCATTAAAACCAGATACGTCGAATCCTTAATAGATGACTTAAGGCTCACATTCGACAATCTTCGAACATATGACATCAAGCTCAATCCGGAAAACTGCGTTTTCGGCATGCCCGCCGGAAAGCTCTTGGGCTTCATCGTCTCTAGTAGAGGAATTGAAGCAAATCCGGCTAAAATCCGAGCTCTGTCACAATTGGCTATCCCAACAGACCTCAAGCAAATCCAGAAACTAACTGGATGCATGGCTGCCTTAAGCCGCTTTATCTACCGATTAGGAGAAAAGGCACTACCCCTTTATCACCTTCTTTGACGCACCAAACACTTCGAGTGGACGGATGCGGACACGGCCAGATTGGAACAAATAAAGGTCGTTTTGGCCACCAACCCAATCTTGGCCGCGCCAAATGTCGGCGAACCAATGTTGTTATATATAGCGGCAACACACCAAGTTGTAAGCGCAGTGCTCGTCGTCGAACGAGAGACGGACGGACATAAGTTCCCGCTTCAAAAGCCGGTATACTATGTATCCACTGTCCTCACTCCATGCAAATCACGGTACCCACATTATCAAAAGATAGCATACGCGGTCTTCGTGGCATCCCGGAAATTATGACACTACTTTCAAGAGTGTTCAATTATGGTGGCCTCTGAAGTACCACTCAACGACATAATAAATAACCGCGATGCCACGGGCCGGATTGCTAAATGGGCTATTGAGCTCCTCCCATTCGACATAACATACAAACCACGGCGAGCCATTAAGTCACAAGTACTGGCCGATTTCGTCGCCGAATGGACAGAAGCCGAACTCCCTAAAGAGTACGCCGCGTACTCCAATTGGATCATGCACTTTGACGGCTCTAAGATGCTGGCTGGTCTGGGGGCAGGCATTGTCCTGACATCCCCCACCGGAGATACAATCCAATACGTACTCCAAATATTATACACAGACTCCAACAACGCAGCAGAATATGAGGCCCTGTTGCATTGTCTCCGGATGGCGGTCTCCATGGGCATTCAACGCCTAGAGGTGCGTGGGGATCCGAACCTTGCAATATCTCAAATAAATGGAGACTTTGATGCCAAGGATCCAAAAATGGCGGCTTACCGCAACGCCGTCCTCAAAATGTCAGCTCGGTTCGAGGGGCTTGAATTCCACCACGTGGTCCGGGAAAACAATCAAGCGGCGGATATCCTCGCCCGCATCGGCGCTAAGCGCGACCCTGTCTCACCTAATATTTTCTTGGAAAAGTTGTTTAAGCCATCCGTGGTGTGGGAAGGGGAGACCGGCAACAACGGTCTGGATCCGGACACAACTCCATATCCCGAACACTCTGACATAATCGGAGGCCCTGCCACCGAAATAACACCTTCGACCCACGTGATTATGGTTGTCATCGCCTCGTGGACAGAACCCTTCTTGGCCTACCTAACTAGGCAACAACTCCCTGAGGACCCAAGCGAGGCACGTCGCATTGTGCGGCGGTCTAAAGCCTACAAGGTCCACAAGGGAGAGCTTTATAAGAAAAGCGCCACCGGAGTACTTCAAAGGTGCATCTCCGAAGAGGAAGGACGGCAACTTTTGGCAGAAATTCATGCTGGACTTGGCGGCCACCACGCTGCAGCTCGGGCCCTTGTAAGCAAGGCCTTCTGTACAGGTTTTTACTGGCCGACGGCCCGAGCAGACGCACAGGATCTCGTTCAACGATGCGTCGGTTGCCAGCTTTTTGCAAACCAAAGCCATATGCCACCTACCGCACTCCAAACAATCCCCATTACTTGGCCCTTTGCGGTCTGGGGGCTTGATATGGTAGGACCCCTTAAAGGGGGAAGCCATAAGAAAAAATACCTATTAGTCATGGTAGATAAATTCACCAAATGGATAGAAGCCAAACCAGTTAAAACGGCCGAGTCCGGACCAGTGATAAACTTCATATCCGGGGTTGTACACCGTTACGGCGTCCCCCACAGCATCATTACCGATAACGGCTCGAACTTTACAGTCGACGAGGTAAAAACTTGGTGTAGCAACATGGGCATTAAGCTCGATTATGCTTCTGTCTACCACCCGCAAACTAACGGACAAGTCGAGCGAGCAAATGGTCTTATCATGAGCGGCATTAAACCCAGATTAGTGCGATCTTTGAAGGAATCAGATACGCACTGGGTCGAGGAGCTCGACTCTGTACTATGGGGGCTGCGGACCACGCCGAATCACACTCCGGATACACACCTTTCTTTATGGTGTGCGGCGTAGAGGTGGTACTGCCCTGCGACATAATTCATTACTCACCTCGAGTGCGCATGTACAAAGAGAAAGAAGCCGAGCTTGATCGGCAGGACAGTTTGGACGCCCTGGAGGAGGAGCGTGACGTGGCAAAAGCCCGCTCCGCATTCTATCAGCAACAGGCTCGACGGTATCAAAGCAGAGAAGTACGGGCCAAAACTTATAACGTTGGTGAACTCGTTCTACGCCTACCGGAGAAGAAAAAGGACAAGCTCAAGCCCAAATGGGAAGGTCCCTTCGTTACTGACCAAGTTCTGACCGGTGGAGCGTACCGTCTGCGGGATGCATCGGACAATCGACTCGAGCCAAACCCATGGAACGCGGCCAGACTCCGACGATTTTACGCCTAGTGCCGGACTCTGTGTTCGTCTCCTTACCTCCGACCATTTTTTATATATCTGTTACATGTCTTTTCTTTCTTTCTTCCCCTTTTTCTTCATGGCCTTAAAAGGTTAAATTGTGTTTTGACTGCACAATCTTGACGCGCTAGTCGTGCTCATTATACCTGGGGGCTTCTTATACAGAAGCTTAACATAACTATTTTTTGGGCTCTATGCCCCACACATGTGTTACTTTTCCACATGTACCTTTTTTCGCCATTATATGCATCGATGTGACTTAAGTTTTGGCCAAGCTGGGTTGCCTGGCTCTTGTGTTTATGCCCTACATTCCCGTTAATTTGGCTAGGGCATAAGGGGAGCACCTCTGCGATTGTTACTGCTGGGTCAGCCGGATGTGTACCTCAGACTGGGTGAAGCCGAAAGCTAGCGTTCTTAAGGGAATATTCGGCCAGTGAACAAAATATGACTTTTATTTATTGTAATACACGCCCCCAGATGTTTATATCCTGCGTCTCTTTTCGCAGTTCAGACATGCACATTAATGCATGTGTACCCAGGGAAAGGAACCCTTAACGGAACTATTCTCCCTGGAAGATGTTTCTTACTATCCATGTAATATAACATAGCTAGTTGGGTACTTATCTGTTCAAGCACTTATGACCCCTACGCCTGGTTTCCACGCGTACCCCGGTTTTTACATAACTGAGCGGGTATTCGGATACACTCCGGACTGTCGGGTCCAGAGGTCGAAGCGAAAAGGTCCGCCATGGCAAATGATTTACAATCCGGCTAGGGACAATATATGTCACTTGAAGTACACAGTCACTTAGACTGACTAATTCTGCTTCTATACCATCCAACAGGTTGTCTAGCCTACAATCCTATTGGGAATACTTTGCAGCTAATTTCACCTGGTCATACACCAAACTGACGGGGATCTCTTTCCCATCAGACCCCACAGGTCCGACCTCGGCCATGTGGTTCGGGTCAGCCTTGGTATATCGCGTCTTCACCATGGCCCAGGCTTCCCTTGCTCCTTGTCGGCAGGCTGATATCTTCCATAATCGGAAGCACCGCCGCGCTCCCTTGAGCTTCTCTACAAGCTCCATCATGCCTCCTGGCAGGGAGGCGGATGGCCACAAGGCTTTGGCAATGCCCTGCATCACCTGCCGAACTTGTTCGTGCAGTTGTGAGAGCTCTGGCAGAAGATCACCCATAGACCCGGGCATCTCCTCTGCGGGACGACCCGTTAGCATACCTACAGATATAACTCTGTTAGCCGGTTTCTTCACCGAACTCTATAAAAGTTCGTTCAAGCACTTGCTAAAAATGCCGCGTCGAAGCCTCTTATTCTCCCTTACGGAGTCAGCAAGCTGGGCTCGAACATCTTTCAGTTCAACACCCAGCAGGGTATTGGCATCTTGGAGATCGTTTTTCTCCCGCATAACCCGCGTAAGCACGCGCTCGCCAGCCTTTAGCTTTCATTGAGCATGTTGCTCATCCCCTCGCGCGACCTTCGGACTCACTCCGGAATCATCTGCAGAATTTATTGTTAGATTTGTATTCATGCCGAATACTAATTGGTACATGTCATTCTTTTCGATAGAAACAAGTGTTACCAGATGGGGCCTTTTCGGACTCCTTCATTGCGGCAACTGCGGCCCGTAGCTGGGCTTTGCACTCCTCGAGCTCTTGAGACAACTGGGTATTCTTCTCCGTAAGAACCTATGCGAACGATGATCCTTAAATCAGTTGTGCCAACTGTTTCAAGTCTCAGGGGCTACCGATATACATGATTATTAGATTTTATTACCCTTATATCCTTTACATACTGGTCCGTGGCTCTGGCAAGACCATTTTGAGCAGCTCGGATGTACGCGTCTCCTGAGTTGAAGGCATCGAACGCCTCTTCGGAGAAACAAGCGTCGCGGAGTACGGCCCGGCGACGCCTGTGATTCATGGCACTCTCCACTCGGAATTCATAGCGGGCAGCCTATCCGCATCCTCTGTAGGAGGAACATCCGGTGTTGGCCCCACGTTGGCGTCTGCCTCTAAGCCCGGCTGGTGGAGGCGTGCCCGGCAGGCTCTCCGGATATGGTCCGGCGGGCGTTTTTCCTGCTAGGAAACATGGACGTTATTATATTATAAAAGACGACAACCATGGAGCGGGGTTCTTTTCCATACCTCTGCGACGACATCTCTGTCCTGACCGCCTTCCTTTTAAGCCTACTCGGTTTCGGTGCCCCTTGTTGGTGAGTCACTGCGGGTTCGGCATGGCGTCCCGAGGACCTTCCCTGTAAGACACCATATGTGTGCGGTAGGTGAAGTGCAAAAAAAGGGATCCTTCTCGGAAGTTGGGACTCCGATTTTACTTACATGCGATGCAGGGAGTAGTCCAGGATAATCGGCTATGATGGCCACCAAGGCACCGTCGCAGCTTAATTGATAGAACATCATGTCGATGAGCTCCACAAATGTGTTCGTATCTTCTTCGAGTCTGGGGTCGAGGGCCCGGTTAGGGTCCTCTGGCTGTGGAGATGGGCTGTGGATCTCCCTCACAGCTTTTCACAGTTCCTGCTATGAAATAGCAATGTAAATACTTCTGACGAAGAATGTGGGAATGTTTGGAGTAAAAAGTAGCAGCTCACCAAGTTCGGGGGGTTGCACATGGAAAATCCATCCCGTGGCTTAATGCAGATGAACTCCTCTTGCTCTCCTTTATATAAATTGGATAGTATTTTCGCTAGAGCAGCGACGGAGTCCGGTCCCTTACGACCGCAGCGGGTAGCATCGTCTTCTCCATTGAAGTGCCACATGGGTTGTCCCCGATATTGAAGTGGCTGCACCCCCCCCCCACATTATGCATATTGACATAACCTCAATTATCGTCAATCCTGATTTGGCCAGCGTTTTTATCCGGCCCATCAGGTAAAGGACTTCTCTGTTATCTTCCTCCTGGGGGCTCCGAGGGCGCCAGCTGCGGCGTTTCTTCAAAGGGGCATTGTCGAACTCAGGAAGGCCCATCCGAATAGGGTCCGGAAGGGGGAAGTCCTCCATATAAAACCACTCTAAAGGCCAGTCTTCGGGTGTCTTCTTCGGAGTACCGGACAGGTATCCGGTCCCGGCGATGCGCCATATCTCGGCTCCGCCCACTTGATATATTGACCCCTCCTGTGTACGGGGTACGAGGCAGAATAGCCTCTTCCATAGCTCGAAATGAGCTTCGCGGCCCAAAAACAGCTCGCAAAAGGCGACGTAGCCAGCGATGTGTAAGATGGAGGCGGGAGTAAGGTTATGCAGCTGGAGGCCGTAGAACTCCAGGAGCCCGCGGAGGAACGGATGGATTGGAAATCCGAGTCGCCTCCATAAGTAAGGGACAAGGCATACCCGCTCCCCCATGGATGGGTTGGGAAAGCTCTCTGCTTTCTTCCCGCCATTGTAAGTGGCTAATCCGGCTCGGACGGGGACCATATACGCAGGAGGGAGAAACCCCTGGGTCTGTCACTCTACTAATTGGCTGTGGGGAACGGAACACTTCTTCCAATTGCCTGGCTTAGGGCTACGGGAGCGAGAGGAGGAGCTGCGATGGCCGGCCATGATGGAATGGATTTTCCCGGGTGCTCTCCGATGGATGCTCGCTGTGGGAGGATGGTGTGATCCTGATCTAAAGATCCCCGTCTCTTTAAATAGACGATTTACTTACATGGTTAGGGTGGCAAGTGTAAAAATGCCCCGACTTCTCGCATTCGCTCGACACGTGGAGGATAGCCATTATTGGGCGCAGAAGCCGAGGAGTGCAACATTCGTGGGAAGTCGGACACTATTTGACAGGTACTCAGAATTTGGAGAAGAACCCGCCTTGCAATGCCAAAGACAATATGCGCGCCGGACTCATCATCATTGAAGCCTGGTTCAGGGGCTACTGAGGGAGTCCTGGATTAGGGGGTCCTCGGACGGCCGGACTATATCCTTTGGCCGGACTGTTGGACTATGAAGATACAAGATTGAAGACTTCGTCCCGTGTCCGGGTGGGACTCTCCTTGGCGTTGAAGGCAAGCTTGGCAATTCGGATCTGTAGATCTCCTCCCTTGTAACCGACTCTGTGTAACCCTAGCCCCCTCCGGTGTCTATATAAACCGGAGGGTTTAGTCCGTAGGACAAGAACAATCATAATCATAAGCTAGCTTCTAGGGTTTAGCCTCTATGATCTCGTGGTAGATCAACTCTTGTAATACTAATATCATCAAGATCAATCAAGCAGGAAGTAGGGTATTACCTCCATCGAGAGGGCCCGAACCTGGGTAAACATTGTGTCCCCCACCTCCTATTATCATCCGCCTTAGACGCACAGTTTGGGACCCCCTACCCGAGATCCGCCAATTTTGACACCGACAGAAAGCACTCTTCACATCCATTTGATGTAATGTAAAACCATTGAAAGCAGCATAAGCAATTAAGATGCGAATGGATTCAAGACGGGCAACGGGGGCAAAGGTCTCACCAAAGTCCAAACCTTCAACTTGTGAGTACCCTTGTGCCACTAACCTTGCCTTGTTGCGGATGATTACACCATTCTCATCTTACTTGTTCTTGAAAATCCACTTTGTTCCAATGACGTTGTGTTCCGTAGTTGGCCTCTTGACTAATGACCACACTTGGTTGGGCTCAAAGCTGTTCAACTCTTCTTGCATAGCAACGAGCCAATCGTTGTCCATTAATGCCTCTTGTACCTTGAGAGGCTCAACACTAGACACAAACTAGAAGTGAGCACAAAAGTTGGTCAATTGTTTATGAGTGACTCTACCTTCTGATATGCCGGTGAGAATTTTGTCAACATCAACACGACCGGCCACTCGAGGCATGATGGAGGTTAAGGTTTCATGAGGTTCAACTTCATGTCCATCATCCACGTCCTCAACATATGGATCATTAATGTGTGGTGGAGAATCTTCTTCTTCATATTGCATTTGTTCAGGTTCATTGTCCATGATTGCACTTTCTTGTTCTTGCCCTTGAGGATGATCTTGTTCTTGATGATTATCATGGAGAGGAACTTGATCATCATCTTGTACTTGGACTATGGGGATTGGTTGAGTAATAGGAGCTTGTGGTGGTACGGGTGTTGAAGTAGTTTGATGATGTGTGAAGCTTCCATCTTCTTCTTCATCATCATGAGGTTCTTGTTCCATTGTAAGAAGTGCACCAACGCCCATGGTCAAGATATCTTGAGAAGAATCTTCTTCACCTACATCACTTAGATCAACTTGCTCCCTATGGGAGCCATCAAATTCATCAAACACCACGTCACAAGTTTCTACAACACATCCATTGGATTTGTTGTAGACTCTATAGGCGTGACAGTTTGATCCATATCCAACAAATATGCCCTCAACGGTTTTAGATTGAAATTTTCCTAACCGCTCTCTTTTGTTGAGGATGAAGCATTTGCACACAAATACACAAAAGTACTTGACATTTGGCTTGTTCCCGGTTAGGAGCTCATATGGAGTCTTTTCCAATATAGTGTGGAGGAAGAGCCGGTTTGATGCATGGCATGTGGTGTTGACAGCTTCGGCCCAAAAACTATGTGGTGACTTGTATTCATCCAACATGGACCTTGCCATCTCCACAAGTGTGCAGTTCTTCCTTTCTGCCACACCATTTTGTTGGGGAGTGTATGGAGCTGAATATTGATGCTCAATCCCTTCATCACTAAGAAATTCTTCCAAGGTGTAGTTCTTGAACTCGGAGCCATTATCACTTCTTATTGCTAAGATTTCTTTGTCAAACTTGCGTTGAGCTTGCTTGGCAAAATCAATGAAGGTGATCTTTGTCTCGTCCTTGGACTTGAGGAAGAAGACCCATGTATACCTTGAGTAATCATCAACAATGACAAGCCCATACTTTTTCCCACCAAGACTATCCCATGAAGGAGGCCTCCAAGGGTCTTGAAGTAGACACAATATTCTTGGATGGGTGCTTTGATTGATGTTGCTTCCCGGCTATGCATGCACTACACACACGATCTTTCTTGGTTAGAGGCACCCATTTTGCAATGGGACCTCTTAAGTTAGTCACAAGGGTCTTAGGGACCCAAATAGCATAAAACCGAAATGCATTTCGAGGACCAACAAACTTTGCATAAACTTCTCCATCCTTAGTCTTACGAAGTACATAGGATGGAGGCATGAACTCTTTTGGCTTGTTGAGAGTGGGCATGCCCCTTGTGGCCTTCCCACTAACAACCTTACCATTCTCCTTGTGCCCTTCTCGTACAAAAGTTTCTTTTAGAGGGGTGGTGCACTTTTGAGAGGACGTCTTCTTCTTGCTTGTGCTTGGGTCAAACCCGAGTCCCTCTTTGGCAAACACTTCATTGTGTTGGCTCAACACCTCATTAAGGTTCTTTCGCCCTTGAGCACATGTCATGAGCCCTTTCTCGATTTGAGCTTTGAGAAAACGATTCTCCTCAAGAATAGATGCTAGATCACTACTAGAGTTTAGTAGTACAAGTATCAACATTGATAATAGGAGAAGAGTAAGCCTTGGCTAGAGTTTCAAGATAAGTAAGCTTGAGTGTCTCAAAACTCTTTGTAAGAAGGGTGAGCTCTTCTTCCTTACTCTTGAGGGACACGGATAGGATCTCACAATCCTTAGAGAGAGAAGCATTAGACTTCTCAAGCTTACTTTTATCATTCATCAACTCTTCGCAAGAGTCAATAGCCTTTTTCAAGGAGGCAAGATCTTTAGTATGAACATCAATGTTTGCACCAATTTTTAAGCATAGTTCATCATTTCGTGCTTCCTCATATTGGACTTTCCGCTCAAGGATTTCATATTTTTCCTTTTCCTCGGTGACAAGGGTTTCGAGTTCCTTAATTGAAATGGTGTGCTTACTCACCATCTCCACAAGAATACGAAACATAGTGAGCTTCTTTCCTTTAAGGGAGCACATGAACTTATTTAGTTTAGCAAGCATAGGATCATTTATATCATCATCCTCATAACTATCCTCCGCATCAAGATACTCATCACTAGGAGTAGGAGGAGTGAAAAGAGGAGGGTTTCATCGTGGGGTTACCTTGACCTTGTCAGGAGAGTGTTCGTCCTCTCCATCTTCTACTATGGCCTTTGCCATGAGGCACTTGTGAGCGTTGTCCTTGTAGTCCTTCATGTAGTTGTAGGTGACAACATCACCACTCTTGTTGACTAGCCTCAATGTGTTTTGAGAATCTTGAGCAACTCCGGCAACACCACTAACATCATCCGGATCAGATTCTTCTTGAGCAACCATTGCTTTCCCATCTCTCTTCTTGAGCTTGGAGTTCAAAGGATTTGGCAACTTCTTCTTGGGAAAGGTCTTGGGAAACCTTGGTTTATCCTCTCTCTTCTCATAAGGGCACTCGTTGGAGAAGTGGTTGGTTTCTTCACAGTTATAGCATTTTCTTACTTTCTTCTTTTGAAATCTTCCCTTGAATTTTCCCGCGCTAAACTTCTTGACAAAGAGAGCCATGTCTTCATATGAAGGGCCCTCATCGGATTCAACCTCATCACCATCTTCATCATCATCATCTTCTTCTTCTTCACTTTGCTCATCTTCACATACATGCTTGGCCTTCAATGCAAGATTGATCTTTGATGTTGGAGTACCATGCATGGCAAGATGTTTTGTAGCATTTTCCTTCGACTCTTCAAATAGTTGGAAAGTGGATATGATGTCATCTGTAGTCATTTCCTTGAAGGCATGGTGTTGTCTTATGTCCCACACCATTTGATGGTGATATGGGGCAAGGGCATGAAGCAACTTGTCCACAAGGAACCGCTAGTCATGTTGAATCCATCTTGTGTCTTGTCACACTCACACGACTCAATGTCAGCGGTGAGAGTCATGAGATGCTCAAGGAGTTGATTGGGAGTTTCACCTTTTTCCGTACAAAAGTTTTGCAATTGCCCCTTGGCAATTTCATATTGAGCACTCCGGAGGGTGGAGGTACCGGTCTTGGATCTTATAATACTTTCCCATAGTTCCTTGGCACTTGTGATGTGTATGAAAGGTCGCCTTTGCTTTTCAACCATACGTCTCCTTATACACATGGTTGCAGTGTCATTGAGATTATTGTCATAAATTTCTCTTGGTATAGGATTCTTTGGATCAACCACATGGTAACCATACTCCAAGATCTCCAGCATCTCATCATTTCCATATCGAAGATGATCCTGCATAGCAACTCTCCACAAGGCAAAATCGGAAGTGGCATCAAGTAAAGGAGGTTTGCCTTGAGAGTTATATTTTGGTTTCTCAACTTGGGCTCTTGCATAAAGCCAAGGAACACTGGAGTGTTCATTGCTAGGAGGTTGTTGACCAAGTGACGGAGTAGGCACAGTTGGCCTCGAAGCCGCACCACCCGAAAGTGATGCAAGCACCGTGGACAACGTGGCTATTCTCATTTGGACCAAGGCCTCAAGAGAAGCATCATGCTCCTCTTTTTTCTTAGCAAGGGCCCGTTCCAGATCCTCAGAAGTAAAGGACTTGACTTCTGACGAAGCGTCGCCTTTATCCTTCGGATCTGCAACACGGGGAGTCCCATCGGGGTTCATCTCACTCTAGGGCGGTTAAGCCACAAGAATAGAGCACGAGGCTCTGATACCAATTGAAAGGATCGAGATGGACCTAGAGGGGGGTGAATAGGTACAACTATAAATTTTAATTGTTACTTAGCAATTTTAGGCAATAATGCAGAATATGAAAGTGAGCCTAACAATTGCAAGTGAAGTACTAAGTGCTAAGCAAGTAACACAAGTAGTAAGCAAGCAAACACAAAGTGATATAAGTAAGTGCCAAGAGACAAGTAACCACAAGTAGAGAGTTAGGGTTAGGGATAACCGCAACTCCGGGAGACGAGCATGTATGCTGATGTTCACTTCCTTGGAGGGAAGCTACGTCACCGTTAGAGAGGTGGATGTTACCACGAAGGCACACCAACGCCACGAAGGCTCACCCTATTCTCCCTTTGAGACAACACCACGGAGGCGTTTCTCAACCACTAGTGATAGACCTTCGGGTGGTCTCCAAACCCTCACAAACTTTTCCAGGGGTAATCACAAAGGTCGATTCCTCTCCGAAAGACTCCTACCGCCTAGGAGTCTCAAACCTCCAAGAGTAACAAGAACGATGGGGAAAAGCTCAAGACTTGCTCAAATCACGAATTTCTTTGGTGCAAAGAAGGAGAAGGAGTGGATCTATCACTTGATCAGAGAACTTCTCTCAAATGCTCTCAAATCCCTTGGGGATCTAAGATTTGGTGTGGAGGAGTGAGAGAGAGAGAGTGAAATGTGTTCTAGGGTTTGTTCAAAGTGAGTGTTCGATGATCGTTTTGAGTGTAAGTAAATGAGCAGGCCGGACATCCGGGCTAGGGGCCGGACATCCGGGCTAGGGGCCAGACATCCGGCCTGGCAAGCTACAAGGAACAGAGTTGAAGCAGAACAGAAAACAGAGGGGCCGGACATCCGGGGCCAAGCCCGGACATCCGGTGCAACAGGAAGGCTCAGACATCCGGCAGACAGCCGGACATCCGGCGCGATTACGAACTAGTAATAGAACCTCAGCTGTTCCACGGTTAGCAGAGGCCGGACATCCGGGAGAGGGCCCAGACATCCGGCGTATCAGGAAGTCCCGGACATCCGGGGAAAGCCCGGACATCCGGCATGAAACCAGAAACCTTCTGGATATGAAAGAGGGTAAGCCCGGACATCCGGCGCATGAGTCGGATATCCAGGGAGCAGCCCGGACATCCGGCACTCCCAGGGGAAGAATAAAACAAAGAGGGGTGATAGATCAAATGAGTCAAGTAGAAGAGATATCATGGCAAGAGCAAGTCTTTTACTAACCCTATCGATCCCCTCTTAATAGTGCGGGATCCTATACTCAAGAAAACAAATGTGAAATCAATTTTTATGCTCCATCCTTGAGTAAAATCACTTGTAAGCTCTTGATCCACACACATCGATGAACCGGTAACTAATACCTGAGATTTACTTTACAACCATTGTTAGTTCCCTACATGTATATTGTCATCAACATCAAAACATGATGTAAGGGCATGATTGCTCTTTCAGTTATCCATCATAACCCTATCCATTTTAATCATGCGCTACACATTTTGAGAGCACACCTCAACCAAAACAGTTACATGTGTTGCGTGACATTTTAACCTCATTGATACGATCACAATAATTCTAGTCGACAAATTCCACATTATTAGACCAATGTTTGTGTTGGATTCATTTTTTATGAAGGTTAACGAATAGACTCAAATTTTTGGGTTCCCTCCATTATTTCGTTTCCATCGCTCCCCAATTTTTCCCCTTCCCACCTTATTTTCTAATTGTCCCGCTAAATTTCCCCCACCCCACCCTCTAAATATCTCGTTACTTGTTCACAACTAACCCCGCACATAACTTCACACTTTCCCCTCGTCTCTATCGTATCCTCCAGATTTAGATCCCTCCCGGCGATAGGTTTCCCTCCCCGGCGCTGACGTATGACATGACGAAAGGAGATCGCCGCCTTGCCATCGCCCACAAGGAAACGCTACTGAGAACCTGATACGTCCATTTTGCATCATGCTTTTATATCGATATTTATTGCATTATGGGCTGTTATTACACATTATGTCACAATACTTATGCCTATTCTCTCTTAGTTTACAAGGTTTACATAAGGAGGGAGAATGCCGGCAGCTGGAATTCTGGGCTGGAAAAGGAGCAAATATTAGAGACCTATTCTGCACAACTCCAAAAGTCCTGAAACTCCACGAAAGTTATTTTTGGAAATAATAAAAAATACTGGAAGAAGAATCCATGTCAGGGGGGCCTCCACCTGTCCACGAGGGTGGGGGCGCGCCCTACCCCCTGGGCGCGCCCCCCTGCATCGTGGGCCCCCTGTTGGCCCTCTGGTGCCCATCTTCTGCTATATGAAGTCTTTCGTCCGAAGAAAAATCAGAAGCAAGCTTTCGGGACGACAATCCGCCGCCACGAGGCAGAACCTTGGCGGAACCAATCTAGGGCTCTGGCAGAGCTGTTCTGCCGGGGACACTTCCCTCCGGGAGGGGGAAATCATCGCCATCATCATCACCAAAGCTCCTCTCATCGGGAGAGGGCAATCTCCATCAACATCTTCACCAGCACCATCTCCTCTCAAACCCTAGTTCATCCCTTGTATCCAATTCTTGTCTCTAAGTTTGGGATTGGTACCTGTAGGTTGCTAGTAGTGTTGATTACTCCTTGTAGTTGATGCTAGTTGGTTTATTTGGTGGAAGATCATATGTTCAGATCCTTTATGCATATTAATACTCCTCTGATTATGAACATGAATATGCTTTGTGAGTAGTTACGTTTGTTCCTGAGGACATGGGAGAAGTCTTGCTATTAGTAGTCATGTGAATTTGGTATTCGTTCGATATTTTGATGAGATGTATGTTGTCTCTCCTCTAGTGGTGTTATGTGAACGTCGACTACATGACACTTCACCATTATTTGGGCCTAGAGGAAGGCATTGGGAAGTAATAAGTAGATGATGGGTTGCTAGAGTGACAGAAGCTTAAACCCTAGTTTATGCGTTGCTTCGTAAGGGGCTGATTTGGATCCACATGTTTCATGCTATGGTTAGGTTTACCTTAATACTTCTTTTGTAGTTGCGGATGCTTGCAATAGGGGTTAATCATAAGTGGGATGCTTGTCCAAGTAAGGACAGCACCCAAGCACCGGTCCACCCACATATCAAATTATCAAAGTACCGAACGCGAATCATATGAACGTGATGAAAACTAGCTTGACGATAATTCCCATGTGTCCTCGGGAGCGCTTTTCTCTATATAAGAGTTTGTCCAGGCTTGTCCTTTGCTACAAAAAGGATTGGGCCACCTTGCTGCACTTTATTTACTTTTGTTACTTGTTGCTCGTTACAAATTATCTTATCACAAAACTATCTGTTACCTATTATTTCAGTGCTTGCAGAGAATACCTTGCTGAAAACCGCTTATCATTTCCTTCTGCTCCTCGTTGGGTTCGACACTCTTACTTATCGAAAGGACTACGATAGATCCCCTATACTTGTGGGTCATCAAGACTCTTTTCTGGCGCCGTTGCCGGGGAGTGAAGCGCCTTTGGTAGGTGGAATTTGGTAAGGAAAAATTTATATAGTGTGCTGAAATTTACTGTCACTTGTTACTATGGAAAGTAATCCTCTGAGGGGCTTGTTCGGGGTATCTTCACCCCGACCAGTAGAGCAAAGAGTTGCTCCTCAACCTACTGAACCTACTGAAAATGAAAATGTCTACTTTGAGATTCCTTCGGGTATGATAGAAAAACTGCTAGCTAATCCTTTTGCAGGAGACGGAACAATGCATCCTGATGAGCACCTAATATATGTGGATGAAGTTTGTGGATTATTTAAGCTTGCAGGTGTGCCCGATGATGTTATTAAGAAGAAGGTCTTCCCTTTATCTTTGAAGGGAGATGCATTGACATGGTATAGGCTATGTGATGATATGGGATCATGGAACTACAAACGATTGAAATTGGAATTTCATCAGAAGTTTTATCCTATGCATCTTGTTCATCGTGATCGCAATTATATATATAATTTTTGGCCTCGCGAAGGAGAAAGCATCGCTCAAGCTTGGGGGAGGCTTAAATCAATGTTATATTCATGCCCCAATCATGAGCTCCCAAGAGAAATAATTATTCAAAAATTTATGCTCGGCTTTCTGATAACAATCGCACCATGCTCGATACTTCTTGTGCTGGCTCTTTTATGATGAAGACTATTGAATTCAAATGGGATTTATTGGAAAGAATTAAACGCAACTCTGAAGATTGGGATCTCGACGAAGGTAAGGAGTCAGGTATGACACCTAAGTTTGATTGTGTTAAATCTTTTATGGATACCGATGTTTTCCGTAAATTTAGCACTAAATATGGACTTGACTCTGAGATAGTAGCTTCTTTCTGTGAATCTTTTGCTACTCATGTTGATCTCCCTAAGGAGAAGTGGTTTAAATATCATCCTCCCATAGAAGTAAAAGTAGCTGCACCTATTAAAGTTGAAGAAAAGACTATCACTTATAATGATCCTATTGTTCCTACTGCTTATGTTGAGAAACCACCTTTCCCTGTTAGGATAAAGGATCATGCTAAAGCTTCAACTGTGGTTCGTAAAAGCAATATTAGAACTTATACACCTCCTGAGCAAGTTAAAGTTGAACCTAATATTGCTATTGTTAAAGATCTCTTGTCTGATAATATTGATGGGCATGTTATTCATTTCTGTGATGAAACTGCTAGAATTGTCAAACCTTGTGCTCAAGATAAACATAGAGCTGTGGTAGGCATGCATGTTATTTCTGTTAAAATAGGAGATCATTGTTATCATGGCTTATGTGATATGGGTGATAATGCTAGTGCAATACCTATTAACTTATACAAAGAAATTATGCATGATATTGCACCTACTGAGTTAGAAGATATTGATGTTACCATCAAGCTTGCCAATAGAGATACCATATCACCCATTGGAATTGTCAGAGATGTTGAAGTCTTGTGTGGGAAAACTAAATATCCTACTGATTTTCTTGTTCTTGGTTCCCCACAAGATAGCTTTTGTCCCATTATATTTGGTAGACCCTTCTTGAACACTATTAATGCTAAGATAGACTGCAAAAAGGATATCGTTACTATTGGTTTGGGTGATATGTCTCATGAGTTTAATTTCTCTAAATTTCATAGACAACACCGTGAAGAGGAATTGCTTAGTAAGGATGAAATTATTGGTCTTGCTTCTATTGTCGTACCTCCTAGTGATCCTTTAGAACAATATTTGCTAGACCATGAAAATGATATATTTATGAATGAAAGAAGGGAAATAGATGAAGTATTCTTTAAACAGGAACCCATCCTGAAACACAATTTGCTTGTTGAAATCTTAGGGGACCCTCCTCCACCCAAGGGTGATCCCGTGTTTGAGCTTAAACCGTTACCTGATACTCTTAAATATGCTTATCTTGATGAGAAAAAGATATATCCTGTTATTATTAGCGCTAACCTTTCAGAGCATGAAGAAGAGAGATTATTGAAAACTCTGAAGAAGCACCGTGCTGCTATTGGATATACTCTCGATGATCTTAAGGGCATTAGTCCCACACTATGTCAACACAAAATAAATTTGGAGAAAGATGCCAAACCAGTTCGTGATCACCAACGACGGCTGAATCCTAAGATGAAAGAAGTGGTAAGAAAGGAAATACTAAAGCTCCTTGAGGCAGGTATAATTTATCCCGTTGCTGATAGTCAGTGGGTAAGTCCTGTCCATTGTGTCCCTAAGAAGGGAGGTATTACTGTCGTTCCTAATGATAAAGATGAATTGATTCCGCAAAGAATTATTACAGGTTATAGGATGGTAATTGATTTCCGCAAATTGAATAAAGCTACTAAAAAGGATCATTACCCCTTACCTTTTATTGATCAAATGCTAGAAAGATTATCCAAACATACACATTTTTGCTTTCTAGATGGTTATTCTGGTTTGTCTCAAATATCTGTGTCAGCCGATGATCAATCAAAGACCACTTTTACTTGCCCTTTCGGTACTTTTGCTTATAGACGTATGCCTTTTGGTTTATGTAATGCACCTGCTACCTTTCAAAGATGCATGATGGCTATATTCTCTGACTTTTGTGAAAAGATTTGTGAGGTTTTCATGGATGATTTCTCCGTTTATGGATCCTCTTTTGATGATTGCTTAAGCAACCTTGATCGAGTTTTGCAGAGATGAAGAAACTAACCTTGTCTTGCATTGGGAAAAGTGCCACTTTATGGTTAATGAAGGTATTGTCTTGGGGCATAAAGTTTCTGAAAGAGGTATTGAGGTTGATAAAGCCAAGGTTGATGCTATTGAAAAGATGCCATGTCCCAAGGACATCAAAGGTATAAGAAGTTTCCTTGGTCACGCCGGTTTTTATAGGAGGTTCATTAAGGACTTCTCAAAAATTTCTCGGCCTCTGACTAATTTATTACAAAAAGATATACCATTTGTCTTTGATGATGATTGTGTGGAAGCATTTGAAATACTTAAGAAAGCATTGATCTCTGCACCTATTGTTCAGCCACCTGATTGGAATTTACCCTTTGAAATTATGTGTGATGCTAGTGATTATGCTGTAGGTGCTGTTCTAGGGCAAAGAGTTGATAAGAAATTAAATGTTATTCAATATGCTAGTAAAACTCTAGACAATGCTCAGAGAAATTATGCTACTACTGAAAAAGAATTCTTAGCAGTTGTATTTGCTTGTGATAAGTTCAGACCTTATATTGTTGATTCTAAAGTAACTATTCACACGGATCATGCTGCTATTAAATATCTTATGGAAAAGAAAGATGCTAAACCTAGACTTATTAGATGGGTTCTCTTGCTACAAGAATTTGATTTGCATATTATTGATAGAAAGAGAGCTGAGAACCCCGTTGCAGACAACTTGTCTAGGTTAGAGAATGTTCTTGATGACCCACTACCTATTGATGATAGCTTTCCTGATGAACAATTAAATGTCATAAATGCTTCTCGTACTACTCCATGGTATGCTGATTATGCTAATTACATCGTTGCTAAATTCATACCACCTAGTTTCACATACCAACAAAAGAAAAAGTTTTTCTATGATTTGAGACATTACTTTTGGGATGACCCACATCTTTATAAAGAAGGAGTAGATGGTGTTATTAGACGTTGTGTACCTGAGCATGAACATGAACAGATCCTACGCAAGTGTCACTCCGAGGCTTATGGAGGACACCACGCTGGAGATAGAACTGCACATAAGGTATTGCAATCCGGTTTTTATTGGCCTACTCTCTTCAAGGATGCCCGTAAGTTTGTCTTATCTTGTGATGAATGTCAAAGAATTGGTAATATTAGTAGACGTCAAGAAATGCCTATGAATTATTCACTTGTTATTGAACCATTTGATGTTTGGGGCTTTGATTATATGGGACCTTTTCCTGCCTCTAATGGATACACACATATTTTAGTTGTTGTTGATTACGTTACTAAGTGGGTAGAAGCTATTCCAACTAGTAGTGCTGATCATAACACCTCTATTAAGATGCTTAAAGAAGTTATTTTTCCGAGGTTTGGAGTCCCTAGATATTTAATGACTGATGGTGGTTCACATTTTATTCATGGTGCTTTCCGTAAAATGCTTGCTAAGTATGATGTTAATCATAGAATTGCATCTCCTTATCACCCACAGTCTAGTGGTCAAGTAGAATTGAGTAATAGAGAGCTCAAATTAATTTTGCAAAAGACTTTTAATAGATCTAGAAAGAATTCGTCCAAGAAACTTGATGATGCATTATGGGCTTATAGAACTGCATATAAAAATCCTATGGGTATGTCTCCGTATAAAATGGTTTATGGAAAAGCATGTCACTTACCTCTTGAACTAGAACATAAGGCTTATTGGGCTATTAAAGAGCTCAACTAAGATTTCAAACTTTCCGGTGAGAAGAGGTTATTTGACATTAGCTCACTTGATGAATGGAGAACCCAAGCTTATGAGAATGCCAAATTGTTTAAAGAAAAAGTTAAAAGATGGCATGACAAAAGAATACAAAAGCGTGAGTTCAATGTAGGTGATTATGTATTGCTATACAACTCTCGTTTAAGATTTTTTGCAGGAAAACTTCTCTCTAATGGGAAGGTCCTTACGTTATCGATGAGGTCTATCGTCAAGGTGCCATAAAAATCAACAACTTCGAAGGCACAAATCCGAAGGTGGTGAACGATCAAAGAATCAAACATTATATCTCAGGTAATCCCATAAATGTTGAAACCAATGTTATTGAAACCGTAACCCCTGAGGAATACATAAGGGACACTTTCCGTAATGTTTCAGACTCCGAAAAGGAATAGGTATGTGGTACGGTAAGTAAACCGACTCCAAAACAGTTCTAATGGAAATTTTTCTCCGTTTTGGAATATTTAGAAAAATAGAAAAATAAGAAGTAGTCCGGGAGGGACACGAGGGCTCCACGAGGGTGGAGGGCGCGCCCCTGCCTCGTGGGCACCTCGTGCGCTCTCCGGACTCCGTTTTCTTGCACGATACGTATTTTGGTCGGTAAAAATTCATTATATAATCTCCCGAAGGGTTTGACTCCTGTATCACGCAATTACCCTCTGTTCTTGTTTCGAGCTGTCCTGCTGCAGATTAGAGCAACATGTCATCCCAGGATTCGGAAGGAGAAAGCTATGTGGCTGATTACCTTGCAGATCCTAAGGTCTATGGTGATGTGGAGCATTGTGGTTGGACTACGGAAGAAGAAGAGGACTATGAACCCAAGAGAAAGGAGGAGACGAGCTCAGATGAAGATGAAGTCCCATTACCTCAACCTGGGGACATGCATGTGGAGTTCAAAAAGTCAAGCCTCCCTGATAGAGCAAAGAAATTTAAGATCGAGTTTATCCCTTTTCGCCTCTTGCAGGAAAACAAGCAGGAATTATGCAAAAAGATATTAAGCCTGGAGCAGGAGATTGATGACCTGAGGGATCAAAATTCTGTCCTTAAGCGTAAATTAAGGAAGAAGCCTACGCCATCAACTAAACCACCATCTTCTTCACCAACAAAGAAGGAGGCATAATCACATGGGTATGGGCACTCCCCTTGGCAACTGCCAAGCTTGGGGGAGATGCCCCGGTATCGTATCACCATCATCTCCTATCTTCACCGTTTTTCTTAGTTTGATCCTATTAGATTTATCTTGATCTAGTAGAATAAAGTTTTTGGTATGATCTAGTTTTAAGTTTTGCTTTATGATCCCTCTATGTAATCAAGTCCGTGAGCTATATATAATAAAGATTAGTGTTGAGTCAAGGGCTTGATTATCTTGCTATGATCTTGAGGGAATAAAAGAAAAGAAAAAGAATAAAAAGAAACAAAGAGATCATATTGGTTTTATGGAGAGTAATGACTTCACATAGAAAGAGTTTGATGATTAAAAATTGTTGAGAGTTGACAAACATAGCTTTGGTCATCGTTGCAATTAATAGGAAGTAATAAAGAAAGAGAGGTTTCACATATAAATATACTATCTTGACATCTTTTATGATTGGGAGCACTCATTAAAATATGACATGCTAAAGAGTTGACGTTGGACAAGGAAGACAACGTAATGGGTTATGTTTTCTTATATTTGAGATAAAGTATATTGTCATGGATCATTCAACATGTTGAGCTTGCCTTTCCCCCTCATGCTAGCCAAATTCTTTGCACCAAGTAGAGATACTACTTGTGCTTCCAAAAACCCTTAAACCCAGTTTTGCCATGAGAGTCCACCATATCTACCTATGGATTGAGTAAGATCCTTCAAGTAAGTTGTCATCGGTGCAAGCAATAAAAATCGCTCTTTAAATATGTATGATTGATTGGTGTGGAGGAAATAAGCTTTATACGATCTTGTGATGTGGAAGAAATAAAAGCGACGGACTGCATAATAAAGGTCTATATCACAAGTGGCAATATAAAGTGACGTTCTTTCGCATTAAGATTTTGTGCATCCAACCCTGAAAGCGCATGGCAACCTCTGCTTCCCTCTGCGAAGGGCCTATCTTTTATTATTACCTTCTACCTTATGCAAGAGTCATGGTGATCTTCACCTTTCCTTTTTACATTTTATCCTTTGGCAAGCATAGGATGTTGGAAAGATCCTGATATATATATATATATATATATATATATCTAATTGGATGTAGGTTAGCATGAATTATTATTGTTGACATTACCCTTGAGGTAAAAGGTTGGGAGGCAAAACTATAAGCCCCTATCTTTCTCTGTGTCCGATTAAAACTCCGTAACCACAAGTATTGCGTGAGTGTTAGCAATTATGAAAGACTAAATGATAGTTGAGTATGTGGACTTGCTAGAAAGCTCTGACATAGACTCTTTCTGATGTTATGATAAATTGCAATTGCTTCAATGATTGAGATTATAGTTTGTTGGTTCTCAATAAAGTTTCTGATTCATACTTTGCATTGTAAATATATTATTACTTGAGCATAAGAAATCATATGACAATATCCATATATGTTGCTATTATGAGAATAATCATGATGCCCTCATGTCCGTATTTTATTTTATCGACGCCTCTACCTCTAAACATGTGGACATATTTATCGTCATCGGCTTCCGCTTGAGGACAAGCGAGGTCTAAGCTTGGGGGAGTTGATACGTCCATTTTGCATCATGCTTTTATATCGATATTTATTGCATTATGGGCTGTTATTACACATTATGTCACAATACTTATGCCTATTCTCTCTTATTTACAAGGTTTACATAAGGAGGGAGAATGTCGGCAGCTGGAATTCTGGGCTGGAAAAGGAGCAAATATTAGAGACCTATTCTGCACAACTCCAAAAGTCCTGAAACTCCACGAAAGTTATTTTTGGAAATAATAAAAAAATACTGGAAGAAGAATCCACGTCAGGGGGGCCTCCACCTGTCCACGAGGGTGGGGGGCGCGCCCTACCCCCTGGGCGCGCCCCCTGCCTCGTGGGCCCCCTGTTGGCCCTCCGGTGCCTATCTTCTGCTATATGAAGTCTTTCGTTCGAAGAAAAATCAGAAGCAAGCTTTCGGGACGAGACTCCGCCGCCACGAGGCGGAACCTTGGCGGAACCAATCTAGGGCACTGGCAGAGCTGTTCTGCCGGGGACACGTCCCTCCGGGAGGGGGAAATCATCGCCATCATCATCACCAACGCTCCTCTCATCGGGAGAGGGCAATCTCCATCAACATCTTCACCAGCACCATCTCCTCTCAAACCCTAGTTCATCTCTTGTATCCAATTCTTGTCTCTAAGTCTGGGATTGGTACCTGTAGGTTGCTAGTAGTGTTGATTACTCCTTGTAGTTGATGCCAGTTGGTTTATTTGGTGGAAGATCATATGTTCAGATCCTTTATGCATATTAATACTCCTCTGATTATGAACATGAATATGCTTTGTGAGTAGTTATGTTTGTTCCTGAGGACATGGGAGAAGTCTTGCTATTATTAGTCATGTGAATTTGGTATTCGTTCGATATTTTGATGAGATGTATGTTGTCTCTCCTCTAGTGGTGTTATGTGAACGTCGACTACATGACACTTCACCATTATTTGGGCCTAGAGGAAGGCATTGGGAAGTAATAAGTAGATGATGGGTTGCTAGAGTGACAGAAGCTTAAACCCTAGTTTATGCGTTGCTTCGTAAGGGGCTGATTTGGATCCACATGTTTCATGCTATGGTTAGGTTTACCTTAATACTTCTTTTGTAGTTGCGGATGCTTGCAATAGGGGTTAATCATAAGTGGGATGCTTGTCCAAGTAAGGACAGCACCCAAGCACCGGTCCACCCACATATCAAATTATCAAAGTACCGAACGCGAATCATATGAACGTGATGAAAACTAGCTTGACGATAATTCCCATGTGTCCTCGGGAGCGCTTTTCTCTATATAAGAAATTGTCCAGGCTTGTCCTTTGCTACAAAAAGGATTGGGCCACCTTGCTGCACTTTATTTACTTTTGTTACTTGTTGCTCGTTACAAATTACCTTATCAGAAAACTATCTGTTACCTATTATTTCAGTGCTTGCAGAGAATACCTTGCTGAAAACTGCTTATCGTTTCCTTCCGCTCCTCATTGGGTTCGACACTCTTACTTATCGAAAGGACTACGATAGATCCCCTATACTTGTGGGTCATCAGAACCCCAAGGATTTTCCATAAAGGTGATAAATATTTCCTCCTCCTTCAATACACAAGCCCATCTAGATTGCTATGGTTCACTCGTGTTGCTAGTTTTATCCTCATATATTCATGAATTCCTTGTTTAATTCAATACAAAAATAAATTTAGGGTTTTTATCAGGTTGTTTGGTGCGTGTGTTATAGATTTGATAGCATCTTGTTTTTCTAATTGCATTATAGACCTAAACCCGACTTTCCTCTCCATCAGAGGGTGCGAATGAGTTTTCTTTTTAACTGCTCATTTAGAAAGCAGTCACACCCGTCTCCGCACCGCCCCTCCCGCTGCCCCCCACCACCACCACATCGTATCTGCCAACGCCTAGATCCACCCCCTCCTAGGCCTCCCACCTCTGATGAAGCTTCCAATCGCCCGGAGCCGCCCCAAATGGCTGGATCCCACCCTCCTAGAAAGCCGCCATTGATTCGTACGACGGATCCATGATGCGGCAACAGTCGAGCCGTCGCCGACGACCCCATCACGCTCCTTCGATGTCGACTTGCCGATGCCGCCGCCGCCGAATAAGAAGAACCATGGCATGCGGCAACGGCCATGGGGGATGTGGTATCGTAAATCAGAGACACTAAGACAAGCGTCCGGTATTGGCTGGGCTCCCACCAATCGGCGGAGCTCACGGCGAAGGCATACGACATCAAGGCAGTGGCATTGTACGACTGCAAAGCGAAGCTAAACTTCCCAATAGGCACACCCAACGTGTCGTCGCCCGTCGAAATCGACCATCGAGTTGTATCCAGATGCTAGGTACGGGAGAACAGGCAGGCGTTCGAGTAGCTCGAGGTGGCGCGCGCAGACGAAGAGTACATGGCGGACATCCGGTAGATGCATCCGGAGATCGTCGCCGAGGAGCGCCGGGTACTTGAGCTGTGCCAGAAGGGGGTTCACGATGCCGACGAAGCCAGTCTGTCCGGGAGAAGGGGGTTTGAGGTTGTTCATTGTAAGGAAAAATAAACTTTATACAAACTTGAGATGGTAACGCAATAAAAACGACGGACTTCTCAATAAAGGTTGCTATCATAATGGGCAACATAAAGTGACATTCCTTTGCATTAAGAGCTTTCACATCCAACAATTAAAAGCGCATGACGACCTCTGCTTCCCTCTGCGAAGGGCCTATCTTTCAATGTTTAATTTTTACTTTTATGCAAGAGTCAAAAATATGTATTATTATTCCAACCTCAGTTATCCTCCACTTGACAAGCATCATATGGTGAGGAAAGATCCAGGAATATGTATCCAGTTGAATATATGCAATCATGAGTTATTATCGTTGACATTATCCCTGAGATAAATAAGTTGGGAGGTGAAACATTAAATCCCCATCTTCCTTTGTGTCTGATTGAAACGGTTTGTCCTAAAAATATGCTGTGAGTGCCAGCAATCATAGAAGACTATATGATAATTGAGTATGTGAAGTTTGTTAAACCAAAAGCTCTTACATAGACCCTTCGTGGAAATATGATGAATTGCAATTGCTTTAATGATGGAGAATACAGTTTGTTAGTTTCCTAGAAAGTTTATTGTTTATACTTTAGCTTGTGCATGAATTGTTACTTGTTCATGAGAAGTTATATGATTGATAGTTGTTGTTATAATAATGATCATGATGCTACTATGTTCGTATTTTTGTTTTTTTACACCTCTCTCTATAAACCTGTGGTGAAGCTTATCGAGCTCGGTATTCGCTTGAGGGCAAGTGAGGTCTAAGCTTGGGGGAGTTGATATGTCAATTTTGCATCATGTTTTCCTACTACTATTTCTACTATTTTAAAGTTACATTTTACTTTTTGATGCAATTCTAATGCCTTTTCTCTCTTAAATTGCAAGTTCTATCACAAGAGGGAGATTGCTGGCAGCTAGAATTCTGGACCTAAAAAGAGCTACAACAGAGATAGCTATTCTCCGGAGCTCCAAATGACCTGAAAATTTATGAAGATCTATTTTGGAATATATAGAAAATACTGGAAGGAACATGCGCCTGTTGAGCTGGTTGGTCCCACAAAGGGCCTTTGTGGCCCATCTCCTGCTATATGAAGCCATTTGCGTAAAAAAACAAGAGAAGTCTTTCGGGATGAAGTGCCGTCGTCTTGAGGCGGAATCTGGGCAGGACCACTTCTGCTCTCTCGAGGAGTGATTCTGCTAGAGAAACTCCCCCCCAGGAGGGATAAATCGAAGACATCGTCGTCACCAACGACCCTCTCATTGTGGGAGGACTCATCTTCATCAACATTTTCACCAGCACCATCTCATCTCCAAACCCTAGTTCATCTCTTGTATTCAATCTTTGTCTCAAAACCTCATATTGGTACATGTGGGTTGCTAGTAGTGTTGATTACATCTTGTAGTTGTCGCTAATTGGTTTACTTGGTGGAAGATCATATGTTCAGATTGTTAATCATATATTATTCTCCGATGATCATGAACATGAATATGATTTGTGAGTAGTTCCATTTGTTCTTGAGGACATGGGAGAAGTCTCTTATAAGTAATAATGTAAAGTTGGTTTTTGTTCAATGTTTTTATTATGTGTTATGTTGTTCTTCCTCTAGTGGTGTCGTGTGAACGTCGACTACATGACACACTACCATACTTGGGCCTAGGGGAAGGCATTGCGGGATTAGTAAGTAGATGATGGGTTGCTAGAGTGATAGAAACTTAAACCCTAGTTTATGCGATATTCCGTAAGGGGCTGATTTGGATCCATATGTTTCATGCTATGGTTAGATTTATCTTAATTCTTCTTTCGTAGTTGCAGATGTTTGCAAGAGGGGGTAATCATAAGTAGGTTGAGTGTTCAAGTAGGAACAACACCTTAGCACCGGCCCACCCACATAACAACTTATCAAAGTAGTGAATGCGTGTCAATAAATCACAATGAAAGTGACTAGGCGAAATTCTCATGTGTCCTCGAGAACGCTTTGCTCATTATAAGAAGTACTTTCGGTTTGTCCTTTGCAATAAAAAGGATTGGGTCACCTTGCTGCACCTTGTTACTCTGGTTACTTGTTACTTGCTACGAATTATCTTCCTATCAAACTATGTGTCATAACTATCTTACAACACTTGCAGAGAATACCTTGCGAAAACCACTTATTGATTCCTTTCGCACCTCATTGGGTTCGACACTCTTACTTATCAAATGGACTACGATTGATGCCCTATACTTGTGGGTCATCACTCCTCCTCTCTTCTTATTCACCGATGCGGTGCCTGATGGAGAGACATCTTCGATAGTTTTGTGGGGTGTGAGAGCTAGCTTGAGGATTCAATTTCTTGTTCCCACTACATCAATCTCGGCCAAGGAAGCTACTTCCTCCGTCCCATAATCTAAGACGTTTTTCAGCACTAGTGTAGTGCCAAAAAACATCTTACATTATGGGACGGAGGGAGTACATATTAACAAAATAATTGCTTTTGTCGTGCCATTTTTAACCTCCAAGTGAGGCCCATTTTCCCTTGCCCGTTGTTGGCAAGGTTTGCGTTTGGAAATGACGGCCATGAAGTCTCCAATGAAGTTGCTACGCCTGTTAGGACTCAATTGCATTCCTTTTGTGGATTGGGTTCCTAGATAAAAGAAGGGAGGACCATATTGTAATTTTTTGTTTCTTTTTATGAAAGACAACGGGAGAGCTGCTGTGATTCCGTTAAGAAGAAGAGAGGTTGATGGCCGAGTACAACATCAGGTCAGAGACCATGTGAGAAAAAAATCAAAATACAATCATTGTTGGCTTTGCGAGACAACATCGCGTCGAGTTTATAAATAATGCTCAGCCTGGGTCAAATGGGATTGGGCATCAAGCAAGTTTCTAGATCGCTGCTTCATCCCTAATTCGGTTAACCAGCGTTGGCAGTGGTAGTTCTTGCTAGTGGAAAATTCGTCGGTTTCGCTCTAGCCAAAGTTCCCAGCAGATTAGCATTGCCAGCGCCTGCGTACCTCTTCTACGTGTTGCATCAGTGTCCTAGGGGGTAAGCTCTTGTAGCCATTCACGAAGTGTTGCATCCACGCTCCACTGTGAAGACTTAAACGAAGGAATGTTCGCAGCCGCGGCCATAGAGTCCCAAACTCGTCTGGGCCACGAGCACTCCGAGAATAGGTGTGCGGCCTTTTCAAGGCAGCGCATGCAAAGAGGGCAAAAGTAGTTATTGTCCCAACCTCTCAACAATAGCACGTCCGCCATAAGGATCTTGCGTTGCAAGGCCATCCAGAGAAAGATCTTGCATTTGGCAGGAGCCCATCCTCGCCAGACACTGTTGCATATAGGAGATTTGACTGGAGGACGTCCTCTATTCAGTGTTGTACTCGCTCCGTTTCATAATGTAGTGCGGTAGATTTTTTGAAAAAGTCAAACTTCATAAACTTTGACAAAGTTTGTGGAGAAAACTATTTGTATCTATAATAATAAATATATATAATATGAAACTATGTCTTATGATATATGTTGGACATTCTAGATGTAAATCTTTTTCTCCATAACTTGATCAAAGTTTGTGAAGATTGACTTTTAAAAAAAATCTATATACACAACATTATGGAATAGAGGGAGTAATAATTTTGATATGAAATGTCAGGGACCTTTGGATCCTTACCCTTATTACAGGGCAAAAAATGTTGGATTGCTCTACCTGCTGCATGCTTTACAAAAAAGAATGTGCAAAATTCATATATGGATGAATGTGCCCCAACAATCCAAATTCCAGATTTCACTCTTACTATTAGTACTACTACTAGCTTTGGATTATGCACGCCACCCAGCCCTCTGGCCATGTCCAGTACAGTCCACTGAACCACTGAACCCACGCCATCACCGCCATAATTACCGTAGTACTGTACTCCGGAGACAAATGCGGGGGACCCCAAGCCTATCATAAATCCTCTCCCCCACCATAAATGTCCCCCCGCCGCGCCCCCTCTCCCCGCTACGCGTCCCCCGCCAAACTCCCACCCCGCTCGCTCTCCCTCTGAGCTGTGGCATAGCTGTCTTCCTCTCCCCACTCCCACCTCCACCTCCACCCCCCTCGTCCTCGCTCCTCCTCCGTCCATCCACAACTCAATTGCTGCCAAATCTTAGCGCTGCACCCACCGCCTCCGTTCAGTTCCCTGGATTCTTCTCCGCGCCCGCGAGAAATCTGGGTGATGAGATGATGAGGACGGCGGCGGTGCTCCTCCTCCTCTGCCTTTTCGCCGTCGCCGGCAGCGGCGGGGGCGTAGCGCGGGCCGCGGCCGTATGGGCGGAGGGGATCAGGGCGACTGCGGCGGTGGAGGTCGACCCTGCCTGGCGGTTCCCTAGCCCGCGGCTGCGGGACGCGTACGTCGCGCTGCAGACGTGGAAGCAGCAGGCCATCTTCTCCGACCCCAAGAACCTCACCGGCAACTGGGTGGGGCCCGGGGTCTGCGGCTACACCGGCGTGTTCTGCGCGCCCGTCCCGTCGTCGGGCGAGCTCGCCGTCGCCGGCGTCGACCTCAACCACGGCGACATCGCGGGCTACCTCCCGTCGGAGCTCGGCCTCCTCTGCGACCTCGCGCTGCTCCACCTCAACTCCAACCGCTTCTGCGGCCTCGTGCCCGACACCTTCCGCCGCCTCGTCCTCCTCCACGAGCTCGACCTCAGCAACAACCGCTTCGTGGGCGCGTTCCCGACCGTCGTGCTCGACCTCCCGTCCCTCAGGTTCCTCGACCTCCGCTTCAACGACTTCGAGGGCGGCGTGCCGTCGGAGCTCTTCGACCGCCCGTTCGACGCCATCTTCCTCAACCACAATCGCCTCCGCTTCCAGCTCCCCGACAACTTCGGCAATTCGCCCGTGTCCGTCATCGTCCTCGCCAACAACCACTTCGGCGGCTGCCTCCCGGCGAGCCTCGGCAACATGTCCGACACGCTCAACGAGATCCTCCTCATCAACAACGGCCTCACCTCGTGCCTCCCGCCGGAGGTCGGGATGCTCCGGGAGGTGACGGTGTTCGACGTCAGCTTCAACGCCCTCGCAGGCCCGCTGCCGCCGGAGGTGGCCAGGATGCAAAAGGTGGAGCAGCTCGACATCGCGCACAACCTGCTGTCGGGGACCGTGCCGGAGGCCGTGTGCGACCTCCCACGGCTCAAGAACTTCACCTTCTCCTACAACTTCTTCACCGGCGAGCCGCCGTCCTGCGCGCGCGTCCTGCCTGCCGACGGCGACCGCCGGAACTGCCTCCCAAACCGCCCCGCCCAGCGCATGCCGCAGCAGTGCGCCGCTTTCTATGCCCGCCCGCCCGTCGACTGCGCAGCTTTCCAGTGCAAGCCGTTTGTCCCACCTCGGCCACCCCCACCGCCAGCATACCCCGGCCCGTTGCCGCCAGTGTACCCCATGCCATACGCGTCGCCGCCGCCGCCTCCACGTTACCGATGATTCTTTGACAGCAGAGGCATTGCCAGTTTCACTTTCCCTTGCCGCACCCCTCGCCGCCGGTGTGGAAGAGCCAGCGGAGGTCGCCGTCACAAAAGTACGTGGTCATTGTTGTTCGTGGATTACCAGTTCTTGGTTGATAGCTACCGGCGTAAAGAAGAACGTGGTGCATATATCCTTTTCTTGTTTTTTTGCATTGGTTGGTGTCTGTTTTCCGCATCGTCGTCTTCGATCATCCGTTTGCGCGGTGGCGATGGCGAAAAGGATTGGAGCATGGTGATAGGGAAATTTGAAAGGTGGGAACAAAGTGAGCTTGGATTGATGGCTGCTAATTGGGATGTGAATAATAAACTGGTTGAGAGAGACAGGTTAAGCTGAGATTGAGAAATCCATGGAAAAGTTGTGATGCGGGATGTATAGAACGATACTACTTTTAGTTCGGTAAAAGGGTCAGAGATAAGTTTCTACATCAAGAGATTTGTCCTACTGAATTCCTCTTGTGTCACAGCTGCTTACTGTTATTCGATTATTATTATTAAGATATTTAGTTGGGCTTCTTGGAGAATGTTGTCTCCTAACTGTTAGTCTGCTCTTAGTACAAATTTTGTACTATGACACTAAATCTATCTATACTATCCTATACTGTTATCTCTTGATGTATCTCATGGTGTGCTTGTTAATTTAGCCGAGCCTAGATTATCTTTTGATGCATCCCATGGTGTGCTTGTTAATTTACCCGAGCCTGGACGATCTGAGATAGACATGATCTCAGAAAATATGGCGGCTAGCTAAACGGGTGCCAAAATTGTGTAGAATGAAATAGAATGGCTGCCAAAATCGTGTATCTGATTGGGACAAAGGTTTGCGTCGCCTAACTAAACGGTTGGCAGAACTATGTCCATGTGGGCAAGGCATGAGGTAAGAAACTTTGGCGGCTAACAAAACGGCTGCCTAAAATCGCGTGTAAAATGAAGAGAAGAAGAGAAGGATGTCTGACTGCCCAAAACCTGAAAATGGCATCGGTCTCGTTTTGCCAGGTTCCAATTTTCGTTCTCACTGACGACCCCATTTGGCCTTTGCTTCCGGTGTAAGATACGACCGTTGTGCCGCTTTTTTGGCGGTTAAGCGTGCTACCAGCTTTTACAGGCCCTTTCTGCTCCGGGATTAAACTAGTGGTTATGCCATTTTGCAGTGGGGTTTTGGTCTCTGACAAGAATGATCACTGCACCCCTTGCTATTGACAAACAGAGAAGCTGCCACTGGAGCGGGGTCGAACCCTGTTGGACTAAAGAAATTGGGTCCGAGATCGACCAGTGGGCAAGAAACTGACAAATTACTGTATAATATGACTGAAGAATCGCAACTACTTTATGGACGACAGTTTGCTAGCCGACCCTTGAACTACGACTGATCCAGGGGTGCTAATCCATGCAAAAGACGTAATGAAAGGCTCAGCTCAGTCATCGTGCATAGATTGTTCAAACAGTGTCGTGTTTGTAGCATTGCTCCTGAAGAATTTCCATTGGGATTATGTATGGATTTTTTTTGTTATATGATACGTTGACTGTTTAATTGGTTTTTTTAGAAAAGAAGGATGACCCCCGGCCTCTGCATCTGGACGATGCATACGGCCACTTTATTAATTATTCTCACAAGACCTTACAAAGCCATACAACAGCAAGACTAAAGCCACCGTCTAAGCAACAATTGTCGCTATACCTATCCAATTGATGAAAGGGTGCAAATAGTCTGGGCCTAATACCAAACAGACATCGCAGCCAAACCTAAACATCTAAGACCTGAGGTCCCAACCAGGACGCCTGCCGGGTATGGGGCACCTACCAGTCCGGCGCACTCCTCAACCAGGACGCCTGCCTGGTATGAGGCCGCCGCAGCCACCTGCCACCAATCCATCTTCAGAGTTGTATTGTTGCATGTACCGTGCCAGGTCTCTCTGCCATCGACGCCACCATGACGCCTGACAGCGTCGTCCTCCTGCGCGAGTCCATCCTCCCACAGCGAACTCCGAATCTGCACTGCGCCACGCCGTTAAGATCCGTCGCCATCAGTGTGTACGATGAATCACCGCTCCACCAAAGAATCCGTCCTCTGGTCCCTCGATCACGTGTGTACCTCCAAGAATGACGCCCCCAAGGGAGGAACGACATCAAAGCGCCGCCGTCATCCGATCATCCGATCTAGGGTTTCCCCCGGAGGTAGCAGAGAGTGGCCTTGAACTTCTCCACGACGATGCCTTCAAGAAGGGAAAGACGCAGATAGCGCCGCCACCGCTGGCCTTAGCAGACGCCGAAGGCAAGTTTTCACCCAGATCAGTTCGAAGGGATCCAACTCTCGTGCACGGGCCGCTGTCACCACCAGCACCACCAGGCAGAACCCTGGAGCACCGGCAGATCAACGAGCCGCCAGCACCACCGCATCCAGATCGCCGGCCACGCCGGGCCGCCGCCATCCCCCACGCCGTCCGGGTCAAAGACGGAGCCGTCGACCGCGCACAGGGACCACCGCCGCCTGCACACGTCGGAGCGCCCCCGAGCGGACTCCCACGCACACCAAGGGAAACCGCGAGCGTGAGCCCTGCCGTCGCCCCCAAGCCCGCGCGGCGCGCCCCGCCTCCAGTGCGCCGCCAACAACCATCGCGATCCGCCCGCGCCAGATCCAGCGAGTCGTGGGAGAAGAGATCCCGCCGCCGCCGACGCCGTCCGGGCTTTGCCCGGCGGCGGCGAGGAGGAGAGGTCGGGGGAGGGACGAGGACGCGGCGGCGCTAAGGTTCCCCCCGGTCGCCGCGCAGGGGCTATATCTCTTAAAAAATGTTTCTACGGGGTATTGTAATCCGTAACAAAGTAATCTACCTTATAAACTTTGGAAAGAGTATAAGTGCATCTCCAACGCCGACCCTCAAACATCCCGCAAGCGTCCGGACCAAGCTGTTCGAGCGATGCACGCCATCCAGCAGTGTCCTGCATTTGTGAACACACCAGTACATGTGTTTGTTTTCTCGAAAAACCAGAAGCAAAACATGAGGCTTTGCGGAGTCCAGCCATGTAGGACTTCGACACTCCCAGCCCACCCAAAACTGAGGCGGAGCTCACACATTTGGAGTTAGTCGTACTATTTTTGCGGCAAGCCCCCTTTCTCAACCTCGTCCTCTACCATTCCGCCACTCTCCACCCCAATCCCCACCCTTTTTCACCGCCGCATAGACCCGTAGGAAAAACTGACAAAAACGGTGGTGCTGGAGGATCAGGCGAAGGCGGACGCCCGAAAGATCAACTCGGCGACACGACAAGACCGATGCCTCAGACCGAAGGCAAAGGAGATGGCACCGCTCAAAAAGAAGGGCGACAATAGTGGCGACAGACGTGTAGGAGGCGAGCGTCGTACCGACGGAGAGCGTGTGCAGGGCGGGACCTGAGACAGGGGGCGCCACCACCATCACTATTCATGCAGACGGGGTTCTGGTCAGATCAATACAAGCCTCCCTACTTCTACGCTGCCCAGCAGCTCAGACGTCGGGCATGGAGCAGCTCGGTGCCCACTCTCTGTTTCGCCGGTATGTGTCAACCAGGCGAGCCGACGTACGACGACGTAGACACAGAGATGATGGAGATGATCTACAACGAAGGGGGGAGACAGACGATGGTTCGAGGACGATCAGGTGGATGACTTGGAGCCGAAGTTGCGGGCCCAACAACCCGAAACGTACACATAGTCCGGCATGTACACCCAAGCCGGGCACATGCACCAAGCCAGGCATGTACGCAATGTCGATCACGCAGCCGGGCATGTACACTGGCCAGCTGGATTCATACATCAGTTAGCAGGAGCAGGACGGCGACGACGACATTGATCCGGATGACTTTCTGGACGGTCCAAAGAAGAGGGGCAGGGGAGAAAGCTTCAACATACGGGAGGACGAGTTGTTGTGTGATGCATGGTGGCCACTAGCATCGAACCGATCCATGACACAGAGCAAAGGGGCGCAACATTTTGGGCCAACATTCATATTTGGTTCCATGAGCATAAGCATTTCGAGCCCTACCACGACAAACTCATCCGCAACCGTGGGACGAAGTCGCTCAACCACCGATGGTGCACGATACAAGAGGTTGTGTCCAAGTATTGCTACCATTTGAAGCAATTAATTGATCGATGGCCAAGTGGTGCGCAAATCACCGAGCAAGTAAATTGCTCTATGTCTTAGTCATTTGGCCGGATATGCAACTTGTTTGCCGGATATGCTCTGTGTGTTTAAGGATGGCAATGGGTAGGGTATTGAGCGGGTAGAGCAATACCATACCCATACCCGTGTAGTCAATGGGTACAAAATTCTATCCATACCCGTACCCATGGGTATGAAACTTTACCCGTACCCATACCCGACGGTTACCCATACACATTGGGTTCCCAGTGGATAGATCAAACAGTACACAAGTTATTCGCAATTTTACACTCATCTATAGCAGATTTGACAAAAAAACATTGGTCTCAACTCAATAACATATAGAAGAGTACATCACAGTTATCTCAATTCAAATTGAAAATTGGTGACAACTTTAACATAGGTTCACAAACTCACAACACAATTTTAACATAGGTACACTTGTGAATCACGGGTAAGCTTCACATGCTAGTATAAATGGGTAGGGTATGGGTGTATCCATGGGTAAAAGACTATACTCATGCCTTACACATGACTTAGCGGGTAGGGTATGGGTATTACCCGCGGGTATAAAATTGTGCCCATACCTTGCCCATGCGGGTACGGTATCCGCGGGTACCCGTACCCATGGGTAAAATTGTCATCCTTATGTGTGTTGGTCATTTGGTCGAATCAATAATTTGATGACAATATTTTTCTTTGTAGCCTTCCCATGCTTGTGACTTGTTCTTGAAGGTGGATAAGAGGAACTTCGTCCTCATGCATTGTTGGTTGAAGTTGAGTGGGCAACCCAAGTGGAATTTATTCATTACCAACACCATCAAGACCCTGGACATCGGCATCGGGGAACAAGCGGGTTCTCCAACTGACCCAACAGAAGTGCCGCCCAAGAAGGTTAGAAGACGGTTCCGGAGAAAGAAGTGGGAGGATGAGAAGGAGAAGAGAGAAGGGGCACGACCAAGATGATGTATATGTTCGAGGACATCTTGGTGAAGATGGAGGAGGCATGTGTCAAGCGCTCTGACGTCAAGCAGGAAAAAAGGCTGACGATTTTATCATGTTAATGGCAGCGGCTGAGAAGAAGTTCAATCTCGAAGAGAACAAGACAGCACTCAAAGAGAAGAAGGTTGAGACCACGACCACTTTGAAGATTCAGAGATGTCGACCTTGAAGATGGACGAGTTGGATGAGAATGCAAGGATTATAGTGCAAGACGTCTGTCTGAGGATGCTAAAGCACTTAAAAGAGCAGCTGGAGACAGCGGAGCAGGAGGCGGTTGAGAAGGAAGCATAAATATTGCAAGCATTAATTATTTTCAAACTTGAGCAAATTAGTTGAAGTTGGACAAGGAAGACAACATAATGAGTTATGGTTGTGTATATTTGCATAGAAGTTATATTGTTATGGATCCTCCAACATGTGGTGTTTGCCTAAGAATCTTTTGCTAGCCAAAAATTCGTACCAAGTAGAGATACTACTTGTGCATCCAAAAACCCTTAAACCCAGTTTCTTGCCATGAGTGTCTACCGTACCTACCTATGGATTGAATAAGATCTTTCGAGTAAGCTGCCATCGGTGCATAAAGCAATAAAAATTGCTCCTAAATATGTTTGAACTTTTATTGTAAGGGAAAATTGAGCGTTGTACGAACTTGTGATGGAAAAGTAATAAAAGCAACGGACTGCATAATAAATGTTGATATCATAAGGGGCAATATAATGTGATGTTCCTTTGCATTAAGAGCTTGGGCACCCAAAAATAAAACGCGCATGACAACCTCTGCTTCCCTCTGCGAAGGGCCTATCTTTTACTTTTCAGTATTTACTTTTATGCAAGAGTCAATAGTATGCATTCTTATTTCAACCCCAATTATCCTCTACTCCCTCCATTCTGAATTACTTGTCGCACGTATGGATGTATCTAGATGTATTTTAGTTCTAGATACATCCATTTCAGCGACGAGTAATTTGGGACGGAGGGAATAGTTGGCAAGCATCATGTGCAGGGGAAAGATCTAGGCACATATGGCCAATCAAATATATTTGATCATGATTTATTATTGTTGACAATTATCTCTATGATAAATGAGTTGGGAGGCAAGACATTAAGACCATATCTTTCTGTGTGTCGATGGATGCCATTTGTTCTAAGAATATGCTTTGAGTACTAGCAATCATAGAAGACTATATGATGATTGAGTATGTGGAGCTCTTACTTAGACTCTGTTGAATAAGTTGAATTGCAATTGTTTGGTGACTAAGAATATAGGTTGTTGAGTTTCAAAAGAATTCATTGTTTGATCCTTAACATGTGAATTGGTTGCTACTTTAACATGAGAAGTTTTATGAAAAATAATTTCTATTATGATGCTAGGAAAAGTGATTGAAATTATCATTTATCAAACTTATGCACTTTGCTAGCATTGACACTTCATAAATTATTTCTTTTATCATTTACCTACTCGAGGACGAGTAGGAATTAAGCTTGGGGATGCTGATATGTCTCCAACGTATCTACAATTTATGAAGTATTCATGCCATGTTTATAACAATTTTGTATGGTTTTGGTACGATTTGGATGGAACTAACCCAGACTGATGTTGTTTTCAGCACAACAACCGTGGTGTTGTTTTTTGTGCAGAAATAAAAGTTCTCCAAATGCAACGAAACTGTTTGACGATTTTTTTGGAACAAAAGAGGCACTAGAAGCTTCGTTGGAGGGCCAGAAGACTCACGAGGAGGGCACAACCCACCAGGGCACGCCAGAGGGGCCTGGCTTGCCCCGGTGGGTTGTGCTCACTTCGAGGCCCATCTTCGCGTGATTCCAACGCTGAAAATCCTATAAATAGAGAAACCATCAGAAATAACCCTAGATCAGAAGTTCCGCCACCGCAAGCCTCTGTAGCCACGAAAAATCAATCTAGACCCCGTTCTGGCACCCTACCGGAGGGGGAAATCATCACCGGTGGCCATATTCATAATCCCGGCGGCCACCATGATGAGGAGGGAGTAGTCCACCCTTGGGGCTGAGGGTTTGTACCAGTAGCTATGTGTTTAATCTCTCTCTCTCTCTCTCTCTCGTGTTCTTGAGATGGCACGATCTTGATGTATCGCGGGCTTATATAGTTGGATCATATGGTGTTTTCCCCTCTATCTTGTTGTGATGAATTGAGTTTTCCCTTTGAGATTTTTTTATCGGATTGAATACTTTTATGGATTTGAGAGCACTTGATCTATGTCTTGGCACTCAACTCGCGGATTTCCGAGGTGACATTGTGGTAATCTATGCATAGGGGTTGATGCATGTTTTCGTCCTTGTTTCTCTGGTAGAAATCTTGGGGCACTCTTTGAGGTTCTTTGTGTTGGATTGAGTATTATGAATCTGAAATTGTTTGATGCATATCGCATAATCAACTCACGGATACTCGCGGTGACATTGGAGTATCTAGGTGACATAGAGTTTGTTGATGTGTATCATATGGTGTTATTTTAGTACGAACTCTTGGTTAGATCGATTGGAAAGAATAGATTGGTGTTATTTTAGTACGAACTCTAGGATAGATTGATCGGAAAGAATAACTTTGAGGTGGTTTTGTACCCTACAAACAATTTATTCTTATATTCTATGCTAGATAGGAGCTTTGGAGTGATTCTTCATCGCAAATTGATGGATGGTCATATCATCCAATTATATTAGCATTGTTGAGAGATTGCACTAGAAAAAGTACGAACCCTAGGCCTCATTTTCAAGCATTGCAATACCTTTTGTGCTCCGTTTTATCAATTGCTACCTTGCTGTTTTTTATTGTTCCTATTACAAAAATAATATATACTATCATTACTATGCTTGTATCACCATCTCTTCACCGAACAAGTGCACCTATACAAATAACCATTGTATTTGGTGTGTTGGGGACACAAGATACTGTTGGGGAACGTAGTATTTTAAAAAAAAATCCTACGCACACGCAAGATCATGGTGATACATAGCAACGAGAGGGGAGAGTGTTGTCCACGTACCCTCGTAGACCGAAAGTGGAAGCGTTATGACAACGTGGTTGATGTAGTCGTACGTCTTCACGATCGACCGATCCTAGTACCGAACGTACGGCACCTCCGCGATCTGCACACGTTCAGCTTGGTGACGTCCCGCGAACTCACGATCCAGTAGAGCTTCGAGGGAGAGTTTCGTCAGCAGGACGGTGATGACGAAGCTACCGGCGCAGGGTTTCGCCTAAGCACTACGACGATATGACCGAGGTGGATTATGGTGGAGGGGGGCACCGCACACGGCTTGGAACAATCAACTTGTGTGTCCTAGGGTGCCCCCTGCCCCCGTATATAAAGGAGCAAGGGGGGAGGTCGGCCGGCTTTGGGGCACGCCAAGGAGAGGGGGGAGTCCTCCTCCTAGTGGGAGTAGGACTCCCCTTTCCTAGTTCAACTAGGAAGGAGGATGGGGGAAGGAAGGAGAGGGAGAGAGGGAAGAAAGAGGGGGCGCCGCCCCCCCTCCTTGTCCAATTCGGACTCCCAAGGGGGGGCAGCACTAGGCCCTCTCCTCTCTCTCCCACAAGGCCCATGTTGGCCCATTATATCCCCCGGGGGTTCCGATAAGCCCCCGGCACTCCGATAAATATCCGGTGATCCCCGGAACTCATCCGGTGTCCAAATATAGTCGTCTAGTATATCAATCTTTATGTCTCGACCATTTCGAGACTCCCCGTCGTGTCCGTGATCACATCCGGGACTCCGAACTATCTTCGGTACATCAAAACACATAAAATAATACCGATCGTCACCGAACGTTAAGCGTGCGGACCCTACGGGTTCGAGAATTATGTAGACATGACCGAGACATGTCTCCGGTCAAAAACCAATAGCGGAACCTGGATGCTCATATTGGCTCCTACATATTCTACGAAGATATTTATCGGTCAAATTGCATAACAACATACGTTGTTCCCTTTGTCATCGGTATGTTACTTGCCCGGGATTCGATCGTCGGTATCTCAATACCTAGTTCAATCTTGTTACCGGCAAGTCTCTTCACTCGTTCCGTAATGCATCATCCCGCAACTAACTCATTAGTCACATTGCTTGCAAGGCTTATATTGATGTGCATTACCGAGAGGGCCCAGAGATACCTCTCCAACAATCGGAGTGACAAATCCTAATCTCGATCTATACCAACTTAACAAGTACCATCAGAGACACCTTAGGGCACCTTTATAATCACCCAGTTACGTTGTGATGTTTGGTAGCACACAAAGTGTTCCTACGGTATTCGGGAGTTGCATAATCTCATAGTCATAGGAACATCTATAAGTCATGAAGAAAGCAATAACAATATACTAAACGATCAAATGCTAAGCTAACGGAATGGGTCAAGTCAATCACATCATTCTCTAATGATGTGATCCCGTTAATCAAATGACAACGCATGACAATGTTTAGGAAACTTAACCATCTTTGATTCAACGAGCTAGTCAAGTAGAGGCATACTAGTGACACTCTGTTTGTCTACGTATTCACACATGTATTAAGTCTCCGGTTAATACAATTCTAGCATGAATAATAAACATTTATCATGATATAAGGAAATATAAATAACAACTTTATTATTGCCTCTAGGGCATATTTCCTTCAGTCTCCCACTTGCACTAGAGTCAATAATCTAGATTACACAGTAATGATTCTAACACCCATGGAGTCTTGGTGTTGATCATGTTTTGTTTGTGATAGAGGCTTAGTCAACGGGTCTGCAACATTCAGATCCGTATGTATCTTGCAAATCTCTATGTCTCCCTCCTTGACTTGATCGCGGATGGAATTGAAGCGCCTCTTGATGTGCTTGGTTCTCTTGTGAAATCTGGATTCCTTTGCCATAGGCTCTTTGTCACCTCCATAAACGAGAAACATATCCTTAGTCCTTTTCAGGTATTTCAGGATGTTCTTGACCGCTGTCCAATGATCCATCCCTGGATTACTTTGGTACCTCCCTGCTAAACTAATAGCAAGGCACACATCAGGTCTGGTACACAGCATTGCATACATGATAGAGCCTATGGCTGAAGCATAGGGAACACCTTTCAGTTTCTCTCTATCTTCTGCAGTGGTCGGGCATTGAGTCTGACTCAACTTCACACCTTGTAACACAGGCAAGAACCCTTTCTTTGCTTGATCCATTTTGAACTTCTTCAAAACTTTGTCAAGGTATGTGCTCTGTGAAAGTCCAATTAAGCGTCTTGATCTATCTCTATAGATCTTGATGGCCAATATATAAGCAGCTTCACCGAGGTCTTTCATTGAAAAACTCTTATTCAAGTATCCTTTTATGCTATCCAGAAATTCTATATCATTTCCAATCAATAATATGTCATCCACATATAATATTAGAAATGCTACAGAGCTCCCACTCACTTTCTTGTAAATGCAGGCTTCTCCAAAAGTCTGTATAAAACCATATGCTTTGTATCAAAACGTTTATTCCAACTCCGAGATGCTTGCACCAGTCCATAAATGGATCGCTGGAGCTTGCACACTTTGTTAGCACCCTTTGGATCTATAAAACCTTCAGGTTGCATCATATACAACTCTTCTTCCAGAAATCCATTCAGGAATGTAGTCTTTACATCCATTGGCCAAATTTCATAATCATAAAATGCAGCAATTGCTAACATGATTCGGACGGACTTAAGCATCGCTACGGGTGAGAAAGTCTCATCGTAGTCAACTCCTTGAACTTGTCGAAAACCATTCACAACAAGTCGAGCTTTGTAGACAGTAACATTACCGTCAGCGTCAGTCTTCTTCTTGAAGATCCATTTATTCTCGATGGCTTGCCGATCATCGGGCAAGTCAACCAAAGTCCACACTTTGTTCTCATACATGGATCCCATCTCAGATTTCATGGCCTCAAGCCATTTCGCAGAATCTGGGCTCATCATCACTTCCTCATAGTTCGTAGGTTCGTCATGGTCAAGCAACATGACCTCCAGAACAGGATTACCGTACCACTCTGGTGCGGATCTTACTCTGGTTGACCTACGAGGTTCGGTAGTAACTTGATCTGAAGTTACATGATCATCATCATTAGCTTCCTCACTAATTGGTGTAGCAGTCACAGGAACAGATTTCTGTGATGAACTACTTTCCAATAAGGGAGCAGGTACAATTACCTCATCAAGTTCTACTTTCCTCCCACTCACTTCTTTCGAGAGAAACTCCTTCTCTAGAAAGGATCCATTCTTAGCAACGGATGTCTTGCCTTCCGATCTGTGATAGAAGGTGTACCCAACAGTCACCTTTGGGTATCCTATGAAGACACATTTCTCCGATTTGGGTTCGAGTTTATCAGGTTGAAGCTTTTTCACATAAGCATCACAGCCCCAAACTTTAAGGAACGACAACTTTGGTTTCTTGTCAAACCATAGTTCATAAGGTGTCGTCTCAACGGATTTAGATGGTGCCCTATTTAACGTGAATGCAGTTGTCTCTAAAGCATAACCCCAAAACGATAGCGGTAAATCAGTAAGAGATATCATAGATCGCACCATATCCAGTAAAGTACGATTACGACGTTTGGACACACCATTACGCTGTGGTGTTTCGGGTGGCGTGAGTTGCGAAACTATTCCGCATTGTTTCAAATGAAGACAAAACTCATAACTCAAATATTCTCCTCCACGATCAGATCGTAGAAACTTTATTTTCTTGTTACGATGATTTTCCACTTCACTCTGAAATTCTTTGAACTTTTCAAATGTTTCGGACTTATGCTTCATCAAGTAGATATACCCATATCTGCTCAAATCATCTGGGAAGGTGAGAAAATAACGATACCCGCCGCGAGCCTCAACATTCATTGGACCACATACATCAGTATGTATGATTTCCAACAAATCTGTTGCTCGCTCCATTGTTCCGGAGAATGGAGTTTTAGTCATCTTGCCCATGAGGCATGGTTCGCAAGTACCAAGTGATTCATAATCAAGTGATTCCAAAAGTCCATAAGAATGGAGTTTCTTCATGTGCTTTACACCAATATGACCCAAACGGCAGTGCCACAAATAAGTTGCACTATCATTATCGACTCTGCATCTTTTGGCTTCAATATTATGAATATGTGTATCACTACTATCGAGATTCAATAAAAATAGACCACTCTTCAAGGGTGCATGACCATAAAAGATATTACTCATATAAATAGAACAACCATTATTCTCTGATTTAAATGAATAACCGTCTTGCATCAAACAAGATCCAGATATAATGTTCATGCTCAACGCTGGCACCAAATAACAATTATTTAGGTCTAATACTAATCCCGAAGGTAGAGGTAGAGGTAGCGTGCCGACGGCGATCACATCGACTTTGGAACCGTTTCCCACGCGCATCGTCACCTCGTCCTTCGCCAATCTTCGCTTAATCTGTAGTCCCTGTTTCGAGTTGCAAATATTAGCAACAGAACCAGTATCAAATACTCAGGTGCTACTGCGAGCATTAGTAAGGTACACATCAATAACATGTATATCATATATACCTTTGTTCACCTTGCCATCCTTCTTATCCGCCAAATACTTGGGGCAGTTCCGCTTCAAGTGACATGTCCCTTTGCAGTAGAAGCACTCAGTCTCAGACTTAGGTCCAGACTTGGGCTTCTTCCCTTGAGCAGCAACTTGCTTGCCGTTCTTCCTGAAGTTCCCCTTCTTCCCTTTACCCTTTTTCTTGAAACTGGTGGTCTTGTTGTGTTGGAAATATGCCCTAGAGGCAATAATAAATAGGTTATTATTATATTTCCTTGTTCATGATAATCGTTTATTATCCATGCTAGAATTGTATTGATAGGAAACTCAGATACATGTGTGGATACATAGACAACACCATGTCCCTAGTAAGCCTCTAGTTGACTAGCTCGTTGATCGATAGATGGTTACGGTTTCCTGACCATGGACATTGGATGTCGTTGATAACGGGATCACATCATTAGGAGAATGATGTGATGGACAAGACCCAATCCTAAGCCTAGCACAAGATCGTGTAGTTCGTTTGCTCAGAGCTTTTCTAATGTCAAGTATCATTTCCTTAGACCATGAGATTGTGCAACTCCCGGATACCGTAGGAATGCTTTGGGTGTACCAAACGTCACAACGTAACTGGGTGGCTATAAAGGTGCACTACAGGTATCTCCGAAAGTGTCTGTTGGGTTGGCACGAATCGAGACTGGGATTTGTCACTCCGTGTAAACGGAGAGGTATCTCTGGGCCCACTCGGTAGGACATCATCATAATGTGCACAGTGTGACCAAGGAGTTGATCACGGGATGATGTGAGTTACGGAACGAGTAAAGAGACTTGCCGGTAACGAGATTGAACAAGGTATCGGGATACCGACGATCGAATCTCGGGCAAGTAACATACCGATAGATAAAGGGAATTGTATACGGGATTGATTGAATCCCCGACATCGTGGTTCATCCGATGAGATCATCGTGGAACATGTGGGAGCCAACATGGGTATCCAGATCCCGCTGTTGGTTATTGACCGGAGAACGTCTCGGTCATGTCTGCATGGTTCCCGAACCCGTAGGGTCTACACACTTAAGGTTCGATGACGCTAGGGTTATAGGGAAAGTATGTACGTGGTTACCGAATGTTGTTCGGAGTCCCGGATGAGATCCCAGACGTCACGAGGAGTTCCGGAATGGTCCGGAGGTAAAGATTTATATATGGGAAGTCCTGTTTTGGTCACCGGAAAAGTTTCGGGTGATATCGGTAATGTACCGGGACCACCGGGAGGGTCCCGGGGGTCCACCAAGTGGGGCCACCAGCCCCAGAAGGCTGCGTGGGCCAAGTGTGGGAGGGGACCAGCCCCAGGTGGGCTGGTGCGCCCCCCACCAAGGCCCAAGGCGCATGGGAGAGTGGGAGGGGGCAAACCCTAGGTCCAGATGGGCCTTAAGGCCCACCCTAGTGGCGCCCCCCTCTCTCCTCCCCTTGGCCGCACCCTAGATGGGTTTGGGGGCTGCCGCCACCCCTGAGGAGGGAACCCTAGATGGGGGCGCAGCCCCTCCCCTTCCCCTATATATACTTGAGGTATTTGGGGCTGCAAATATATGAGTTTTCCGGTCTCTCTTGGCGCAGCCCTACCTCTCTCCCTCCTCCTCTCCCGCGGTGCTTGGCGAAGCCCTGCGGGATTGCCACGCTCCTCCATCACCACCACGCCATCGTTCTGCTGCTGGATGGAGTCTTCCCCGACCTCTCCCTCTCTCCTTGCTGGATCAAGGCGTGGGAGACGTCACCGGGCTGCACGTGTGTTGAACGCGGAGGCACCGTTCTTCGGTGCTTAGATCGGAACCAACCGCGATCTGAATCGCTACGAGTATGGCTCCTTCATCCGTGTTCTTGCAACGCTTCCGCATCGCGATCTACAATGGTATGTAGATGCACTCCCCTTCCCCTCGTTGCTAGATTACTCCATAGATTGATCTTGGTGATGCGTAGAAAATTTTGAATTTCTGCTACGTTACCCAACAGTGGCATCATGAGCTAGGTCTATGCGTAGTTTCTATGCACGAGTAGAACACAAAGCAGTTGTGGGCGTAGATGTTGCCAATTCTTCTTGCCGCTACTAGTCTTATCTTGTTTCGGCGGCATTGTGGGATGAAGCGGCCCGGACCGACCTTACACGTACGCTTACGTGAGACAGGTTCCACCGACTGACATGCACTAGTTGCATAAGGTGGCTAGCGGGTGTCTGTCTCTCCCACTTTAGTCGGAACGGATTCGATGAAAAGGGTCCTTATGAAGGGTAAATGGAAATTGGCTATATCACGTTGTGGTTTTACGTAGGTAAGAAAGGTTCTTGCTAAAAACCTATACAAGCCACGTAAAAACTTGCAACAACAATTAGAGGACGTCTAACTTGTTTTTGCAGCATGTGCTATGTGATGTGATATGGCCAAAAGGATGTGATGAATGATATATGTGATGTATGAGATTGATCATGTTCTTGTAATAGGAATCACGACTTGCATGTCGATGAGTATGACAACCGGCAGGAGCCATAGGAGTTGTCTTTATTTTTTGTATGACCTGCGTGTCATTGAATAACGCCATGTAAATTACTTTACTTTATTGCTAAACGCGTTAGCCATAGAAGTAGAAGTAATCGTTGGCGTGACAACTTCATGAAGACACAATGATGGAGATCATGGTGTCATGCCGGTGACAAAGATGATCATGGTGCCCTGAAGATGGAGATCAAAGGAGCAAAATGATATTGGCCATATCATGTCACTATTTGATTGCATGTGATGTTTATCATGTTTTGCATCTTATTTGCTTAGAACGACGGTAGTAAGTAAGATGATCCCTCACTAAAATTTCAAGAGACGTGTTCCCCCTAACTGTGCACCGTTGCGAAGGTTCGTTGTTTCGAAGCACCACGTGATGATTGGGTGTGATAGATTCTAATGTTCGAATACAACGGGTGTTGACGAGCCTGGCATGTACAGACATGGCCTCGGAACACATGCGAAACACTTAGGTTGACTTGACGAGCCTAGCATGTACAGACATGGCCTCGGAACACAAGAGACCGAAGGGTCGAACATGAGTCGTATAGTAGATGCGATCAACATGGAGATGTTCACCGATGATGACTAGTCCGTCTCACGTGATGATCGGACAAGGCCTAGTTTGACTCGGATCATGTATCACTTAGATGACTAGAGGGATGTCTATCTGAGTGGGAGTTCAATAATCAGATGAACTTCATTATCATGAACATAGTCAAAAAGTCTTTCCAAATCATGTCATATCTTGCACTTTAGTTCTACTGTTTAAGATATGTTCCTAGAGAAAATTTAGTTGAAAGTTGATAGTAGCAATTATGCGGACTGGGTCCGTAAACTGAGGATTGTCCTCATTGCTGCACAGAAGGCTTATGTCCTTAATGCACCGCTCGGTGTGCTGAACCTCAGCGTCGTCTGTAGATGTTACGAAACATCTGACATACACGTTTTTGATGACTACGTGATAGTTCAGTGGTAATGCTAACGGTTTAGAATTGTGGCACCAGAGACGTTTTTGAAACGTCGCAGAACATATGAGATGTTCTGAAGACTGAAATTGGGATTTCAGACTAATGCCCGCGTCAAGAGGTATGAGACCTCTGACAAGTTTCTTAAGCCTGCAGACTAAGGGAGAAAAGCTCAATCGTTGAGCGTGTGCTCAGATTGTCTGAGTGCCACAATCGCTAGAATCGAGTGGGAGTTAATCTTCCAGATGAGATAGTGATGGTTCTCCATAGTCACTGCCACCAAGCTATTAGAGCTTCATGATGAACTATAACATATCAGGGATGGATGATGATCCTTGAGCAACTCGCGATGTTTGACACCGCGAAAGTAGAAATCAAATAGGAGCATCAATTGTTGATGGTTAGTAAAACCACTAGTTTCAAGAAGGGTAAGGGCAAAAGGGATACTTCATGAAACAGCAAATCATTTGCTGCTCTAGTGAAGAATCCCAAGGTTGAACCCAAACCCGAGACTAAGTGCTTCTGTAATGAGGGGAACGGTCACTGAAGCAGTACTACCCTAGATACTTGGTAGATGAGAAGGCAGGCAAGGTCGACAGAAGTATATTGGATATACGTTATATGAATGTGTACTTTACTAGTACTCCTAGCAGCACCAGGGTATTAGATACCGGTTCGGTTGCTAAGTGTTAGTAACTCGAAATAAAAGCTGCGGAATAAACAGAGACTAGCTAAAGGTGAGATGACGATATGTGTTGGAAGTGTTTCCAAGGTTGATGTGATCAAGCATCGCATGCTCCCTCTACCATCGAGATTGGTGTTAAACCCAAATAATTGTTATTTGGAGTTTGCGTTGAGCATAAACATGATTGGATTATGTTTATTGCAATACGGTTATTCATTTAAGGAGAATAATGGTTACTCTGTTTATTTGAATAATACCTTCAATGGTCTTGCACCTAAAATGAATCTCGATCGTAGTGATACACATGTTCATGCCAAAAGATATAAGATAGTAATGATAGTACCACATACTTGTGGCACTGCCATTTGAGTCATAATTGGTATAGAACGCATGAAGAAGCTCCATGTAGATGGATCTTTGGACTCAGTCATTTTTGAAAAGATTGAGACATGCGAACCATGTCTATTGGTATATATGCATGAAGAAACTCCATGTAGATGGATCGTTTGGACTCACTTGATTTTGAATCACCTGAGACATGCAAATCATGCCACATGGGCAAGATGACTGAAAGACCTCGTTTTCAGTAAGATGGAACAAGAGAGCAACTTATTGGAAGTAATACATTTTGATGTATGCAGTCCAATGAGTGCTGAGGCATGCAGTGGATATCGTTATGTTCTTACTTCACAGATGATTTGAGTAGATGCTGAGTGTATTTACTTGATGAAACACAAGTCTGAATTATTGAAAGGTTCAAGTAATTTCAGAGTGAAGTTCAAGATTGTCGTGACAAGAGGATAAAATGTCTGTGATATGATCATAGAGATGAGTATCTGAGTTACGAGTTTGGCACACAATTAAGACATTGTGGAAAGTGTTTCACAATTAATACCGCCTGGAACACCATAGTGTGATGGTGTGTCCGAACATCATAACTGCACCCTATTGGATATGGTGCATACCATGATGTCTCTTATCGAATTACCACTATCGTTTATGGGTTAGGCATTAGAGACAACCGCATTCACTTTAAATAGGGCACCACGCAATTCCGTTGATACGACACCGTTTAGAGAAACCTAAGTTGTCGTTTCTTAAAAGTTTGGGGCTGCGACGCTTATGTGAAAAAGTTTCAGGCTGATAAGCTCGAACCCAAAGCGGATAAATGCATCTTCATAGAATACCCAAAACAGTTGGGTATACCTCCTATTTCAGATCTGGAAGCAAAAGTAATTGCTTCTATAAACGAGTCCTTTCTCGAGGAAAAGTTTCTCTCGAAAGAACTGAGTGGGAGGATGGTGGAGACTTGATAAGATTATTGAACCGTCACTTCAACTAGTGTGTAGCAGGGCACAGGAAGTTGTTCCTGTGGCACCTACACCAATTGAAGTGGAAGCTTATGATAGTGATCATGAAACTTCGGATCAAGTCACTACCAAACCTCGTAGGACGACGAGGATGCGTGCTCCTTCAGAGTGGTACGTGATCCTGTCTGAGATATCATGTTGTTGGACAATACTGAACCTACGAGCTATGGAGAAGCGATGGTGGGCCCATATTCCGACAAATGGTTAGAAGCCATGAAATCCGAGATAAATGGATCTTTGAGAAGAAGACGGACGTGGACGGTAATGTTACCGTCTATGAAGCTCGACTTGTGGCAAAGAGTATTTCCACAAGTTCAAGGAGTTGACTACGATGAGATTTTCTCATCCGTAGCGATGCTTAAGTCCGTCGGAATCATGTTAGCATTAGCTGCATTTATGAAATCTGGCAGATGGATGTAAAAACAAGTTTCCTTACCAGTTTTCGTAAGGAACGGTTGTATGTGATACAATCAGAAAGGTTTTGTCGATCCTAAGGATGCTAAAAGCTATGCTAGCTCCAGCGATCCTTCCATGGATTAGAGCAAGCATCTCGGAGTCAGAATATAAGCTTTGATGGAGTGATCAAAGTTTTTGGGTTTATACAAAGTTTGTTAGAAACTTGTATTTACAATAAAGTGAGTGGGAGGGCTACAACATTTCTGATAAGTATATGTGAATGACATATTGTTGATCCGAAATGATGTAAAATTTCCGGAAAGCATAAAGGGTTGTTTGAAAGGAGTTTTTCAAAGGAAAACCTGGATAAAAGCTGCTTACATATTGGGCATCAAGATCTATAGAGATAGATCAAGACGCCCGATGATACTTTCAAAGAACGCACACCTTGACATGATTTTGAAAGAGTTCAAAATAGGTCAGCAAAGAAGGAGTTCTTGGCTGTGTTACAAGGCGTGAGTATTGAGTAAGACTCAAGACCTGGCCACAGCAGAAGAGAGAGACAGGACGAAGGTCGTCCCCTATGCTTTAGACGTAGGCTCTACAGTATGCTATGCTGTGTACCGCACATGAAGTGTGCCTTGCCATGAGTTGGTCAAGGGGTACAATAGTGATCCGGGAATGGATCACATGACAGCGGTCGAACTTGTCCTTAGTATCTAGTGGACTAAGGAATTTTCTCGATTATGGAGGTGAAGAGGAGTTCGTCGTAAAGGGTTATGTCGATGCAAACTTTGACACTAATCCGGATGACTCTGAGTAGTAAACCGGATTCGTATAGTAGAGCAATTATTTGAAATGGCTCCAAGTAGCGCGTGGTAGCATCCACAAGATGACATAGATATTCGTAAAGCACACACGGATCTGAAGGGTTCCGACCCGTTGACTAATAACCTCTCTCACAAGCATAACATGATCAAACCAGAACCCATTGAGTGTTAATCACATAGTGATGTGAACCAGATTGTTGACTCTAGTAAACTCTTGGGTGTTGGTCACATGGTGATGTGACCTGTGAGTGTTAATCACATGGTGATGTGAACTAGATTATTGACTCTAGTGCAAGTGGGAGACTGTTGGAAATATGCCCTAGAGGCAATAATAAATAGGTTATTATTATATTTCCTTGTTCATGATAATCGTTTATTATCCATGCTAGAATTGTATTGATAGGAAACTCAGATACATGTGTGGATACATAGACAACACCATGTCCCTAGTAAGCCTCTAGTTGACTAGCTCTTTGATCGATAGATGGTTACGGTTTCCTGACCATGGACATTGGATGTCGTTGATAACGGGATCACATCATTAGGAGAATGATGTGATGGACAAGACCCAATCCTAAGCCTAGCACAAGATCGTGTAGTTCGTTTGCTCAGAGCTTTTCTAATGTCAAGTATCATTTCCTTAGACCATGAGATTGTGCAACTCCCGGATACCGTAGGAATGCTTTGGGTGTACCAAACGTCACAACGTAACTGGGTGGCTATAAAGGTGCACTACAGGTATCTCCGAAAGTGTCTGTTGGGTTGGCACAATCGAGACTGGGATTTGTCACTTCGTGTAAACGGAGAGGTATCTCTGGGCCCACTCGGTAGGACATCATCATAATGTGCATAGTGTGACCAAGGAGTTGATCACGGGATGATGTGAGTTACGGAACGAGTAAAGAGACTTGCCGGTAACGAGATTGAACAAGGTATCGGGATATCGACGATCGAATCTCGGGCAAGTAACATACCGATAGACAAAGGGAATTGTATACGGGATTGATTGAATCCCCGACATCGTGGTTCATCCGATGAGATCATCGTGGAACATGTGGGAGCCAACATGGGTATCCAGGTCTCGGTCATGTCTGCATGGTTCCCGAACCCGTAGGGTCTACACACTTAAGGTTCGATGACGCTAGGGTTATAGTGTAGCGACCCGACCCGAATGGATCAAGTCTCTGTGCTTAAGTGTCATCCCTGGATCGGTATGCTGACACACACAGTACTCGAGGATTTATAACAAAGGTAAATCACATGTATAAAGTAACATAAATACTATTACCTCAATCCAAAATAGCGGAAGTAACAAGGTTGTGGATTCCCATCAACACCAACGGCAAAGTTGAGTGTAGAAATCGTAACCCTAACGTATCACTTACTCGTCGTAAGATATCCTGCAACATGAAATGTTGCAGCCCGAAAACGGGTCAGCACATGGAATGTACTGGCAAATTCACACCATAGAGAAATGATGAACAAAGGCTATCACTACATGCATATATGGCTGGTGGAAAAGCTCTATGGTTATAATGTTTTTGCGAAAAGCCAATTTTTCCCTACTGCAAAGGAATAAATTTTATTTAACTATCATGGTGGTTGTGAAACATTGAGATGGTTGACAGCATCTCAATCCCAATTAAGTAACATCATTAACCCAACAAAATTAATTATAAATATCACGGTGATGAGATACAAATGATAATCCAGGTACTAGATACTCAAGTTGTCCATAACCGGGGACACGGCTAATCATGATTAGTTTGTACACTCTGCAGAGGTTTGTGCACTTTTCCCCACAAGACTCGATCGCCTCCGCTTGATTCTCGCACTGCATGATGTTTGAGAAACGGATGACCGAGACACAGTCTTTCAGAAACAGTCACTCTCTACTCTGGATGGACCGGTACACCTACTTTCCCCTACATCTGCTAGTCCACCTCTTCAAGAGATCCTGTAACCTACTCAGCTATGCTAGAGCCCATAATAGCTTGCGGCTGCACACGGAAGTTTCTAGCATGAATAATCTTATGATCCCTTTGAGCCTGGGTGGCGGACCTTATACATACAGACAACACTGGGTTCTCCAGGTGCCTCAATCCACCCAGATGTGAGTTTTAGTTGCCACCTTAAGTTGAACCATTAATAAACATCTCACATCTGTCATGGATATCACTCAAACCCAAATCCACGTCTACGAGCATAGCATGGCAATAATAAAAGCAACGTAGAAGTAACTCCCAAGGGTTTGATAAAAGAACAGGTAATAGGTACTACCTCAACTACTTCCTAATACCCACAGTTTAATTAGATCCTAATCATGCAAGTGTTTGAGGGAATAGATCTAATGCAAATAAAACTGGGTATGAACGGGGTATGATCAAAGTGTGAACTTGCCTGCAATGATGATGAGGATAATTCGCACTCAAAACTCTTGATAGATCTACTCGTCACACTCCGGTCAATCTATCGTAAGCAAGCAATAGTAACCACACATAAGCAATCACTCAAAAGATCAGAAAGAACGAGGAAAACAATTCGGAAAACTTCAAAACCAAGCAATTAACTCTTGCAACATAAAACAATTTCTAACAGTACCAAAATTATATGAATTTGGCCTTATCAGAAAGTTTAGGTCAAGAGCTTCGATTTGCAAAAAGAATCAACTCAAACGGAGTTACGAAACTTAAGTTATGAACAAAAGAAGTTTGAATACAAATCTGTTTGAATTCAAATTTTTTAAAACTTTCAAAAACATGTTTAAGTTGTTTTACTGGATAGAGGAGATCATAACGAAGACGTGGGCCTTGGTTTCGTTGGATTTGGACAAACGAGTAAAAATTTGTGACCGTTTGAAAATCAAGGACTAATCTGTAAATAAAATCATCACAAACGGGTCCCTGGCAGAAAACTAAAATAAAAGGAAAAGTCTAAATAGCGAACGCTCGCTAACTAGTTCCAAACAGAGAACGTTCACTGTTTAGTAAAACCTAAAAAAACAGATCTAGGCTAGGGTTTTTTTTAAAAAAAAACCGAACATAAGGAAAACCGAGAAAACCGGGGCGGCGGTTATACCGGTTCGCGGCGGATCGGGTCCGGCGAGGTCGGGGCAGTGGCGTGCTCCGGCGACGGCGGCGCGCGGGCAAGGCGAGGGCGGCGAGCTCCGGTGGGTCTCCGACGGCGGCGAGGGCGTCAGGGGGCTCGGCGCGGCGCGGCGGTGAGGATGGAGGGGGCGGCGTCGGTCGGGAGTGGCGGGGCGGAGCAGGGCGTCGGCGACGAGGCTCGGCGGCGGCGGCAATCTCCGGCGAGTGCAGGGTGCGGTGGCGGCGGACGAGAAGAGAGGGGCGGGGCGGCGCTATTTAAGAGGGGGAGGGGCGGCGCGGTGGCGTGCGGGAGGGGCAGAGGAGAGGCGGCGGAGGGAGTCCGGCCGGGGCACAAACGCCGAGGCGGTGCGGCGGCGTGCGGCGGGAGGAGTCCCGCTCGGGGCTCGGGGGCGAGCAGCGTGGGCCGGCTGGGCCGCGGCCTGGCTCGGGCGCTGGGCCGGCCCGGTCGGCAGAGAGTTTTTTTTTTAAACTCCGACAAACAAAATAAAAACAAATAAAAGTAAAATATTATATAGGCATATAATATATCAAATTTTTCAGAAAAAGATTTCCTACAACGTGGACATTTTTGTAAAGTCAAATAAAATTCACACAAATTTTAATAAATCAAACAGTGCTGCTGCCTTATTAAAATCCAATAAAAATCATTTTAAAAATACCAAAATGATTTCAAATTTGTTTTTCTCCAATTTTCTAATGTAGGGAATCATGTTACCCTATTTTCTGTATATTTTGTTTTTGGAGAAAAATAATTTGAATAAAACTCAAATAACTCCAATATTGAAAATAATTTCAATGGGACTTTGATTTTAATCCTTTGAAACTCCCAACTCATATTTCATTTGTTTTGAAGAAGTCATTTTATCTTCTCTCGTGAAAATCATTGAGTTGCATAAAGTTTCAGAAATGAAAAATATTTTCAAATAAAATTCAAATATTTTCAACACCCCTTGTCATTTAAATAAATGGAAGAAGTCATGTCATCCTCTCTCCAGGGTTTTTGTGGTGAAAAGAATTTGAATTCATGGAGATCATAACAGCAAAAATGAAAGTTTGGGAAAGTCCTTTTATTCCCTCTCATTTAACTTTCAAAAAGTTTCGAATTCCACTCAATTTCACTCAATCAATCAAACAATCAATCCAATCTATCTGTTTATTATAACATTCCAAAATTTAGAATTTTGGGATGTTACATATAGGGAAAGTATGTACGTGGTTACCGAATGTTGTTCGGAGTCCCGGATGAGATCCCGGACGTCACGAGGAGTTCCGGAATGGTCCGGAGGTAAAGATTTATATATGGGAAGTCCTGTTTTGGTTACCGGAAAAGTTTCGGGTGATACCAGTAATGTACCGGGACCACCGGGAGGGTCCCGGGGGTCCACCAAGTGGGGCCACCAGCCCCAGAAGGCTGCGTGGGCCAAGTGTGGGAGGGGACCAGCCCCAGGTGGGCTGGTGCGCCCCCCACCAAGGCCCAAGGCGCATGGAAGAGTGGGAGGGGGCAAACCCTAGGTCCAGATGGGCCTTAAGGCCCACCCTAGTGGCCCCCCCCTCTCTCCTCCCCTTGGCCGCACCCTAGATGGGTTTGGGGGCTGCCGCCACCCCTGGGGAGGGAACCCTAGATGGGCGCGCAGCCCCTCCCCTGCCCCTATATATACTTGAGGTATTTGGGGCTGCAAATATATGAGTTTTCCGGTCTCTCTTGGCGCAGCCCTACCTCTCTCCCTCCTCCTCTCCCGCGGTGCTTGGCGAAGCCCTGCGGGATTGCCACGCTCCTCCATCACCACCACGCCGTCGTGCTGCTGCTGGATGGAGTCTTCCCCAACCTCTCCCTCTCTCCTTGTTGGATCAAGGCGTGGGAGACGTCACCGGGCTGCACGTGTGTTGAACGCGGAGGCACCGTTCTTCGGTGCTTAGATCGGAACCAACCGCGATCTGAATCGCTACGAGTACGGCTCCTTCATCCGCGTTCTTGCAACGCTTCCGCATCGCAATCTACAATGGTATGTAGATGCACTCCCCTTCCCCTCGTTGCTAGATTACTCCATAGATTGATCTTGGTGATGCGTAGAAAATTTTGAATTTCTGCTACGTTACCCAACATGTTGACCATCAACACTTGATGCTCCTTCTTGATTTCTACCTCCGCAACCTTTAGCATTGCGAAGAGCTCGGGAATTGTCTTATCCATACCTTGCATATTATAGTTCATCACGAAGATCTTGTAGCTTGGTGGCAGTGATTGAAGAATTCTGTCAATGACACCATCATCAGGAAGATTAACTCCTAGTTGAATCAAGTGATTATTATACCCAGACATTTTGAGTATATGTTCACTGACAGAACTATTCTCCTCCATCTTGCAGCTGTAGAACTTATTGGAGACTTCATATCTCTCAATCCGGGCATTTGCTTGAAATATTAACTTCAACTCCTGGAACATCTCATATGCTCCATGACGTTCAAAACGTCGTCGAAGTCCTGCTTCTAAGCCGTAAAGCATGGCACACTGAACTATCAAGTAGTCATCAGCTTTGCTCTGCCAGACGTTCATAACATCTGGCGTTGCTCTTGCAGCGGGTGTTGGGGAACGTAGTAATTTCAAAAAAAATCCTATGCACACGCAAGATCATGGTGATGCATAGCAACGAGAGGGGAGAGTGTTGTCAACGTACCCTCGTAGACCGAAAGCGGAAGCGTTAGCACAACGCGGTTGATGTAGTCGTACGTCTTCACGATCCGACCGATCCAAGTACCGAACGTACGGCACCTCCGAGTTCAGCACACGTTCAGCTCGATGACGTCCCTCGAACTCCGATCCATCCGAGCTTTGAGGGAGAGTTCCGTCAGCACGACGGCGTGGTGACGATGATGATGTTCTACCGACGCAGGGCTTCGCCTAAGCACCGCTACGATATTATCGAGGTGGATTATGGTGGAGGGGGGCACCGCACACGGCTAAGAGATCAATAGATCAATTGTTGTGTCTTTGGGGTGCCCCCTGCCCCCGTATATAAAGGAGCAAGGGGGGAGGCGGCCGGCCTAGGAGGAGGGCGCGCCAAGGGGGAAGTCCTACTCCCACCGGGAGTAGGACTCCTCCTTTCCTTGTTGGAGTAGGAGAAGGGAAGGGAGAAGGAGAAGGAAGGAAGGGGGCGCCCCCCTTCCCTAGTCCAATTCGGACTAGTCCATGGGGAGGGGTGCGGCCACCCTTTGGGGCCTTTCTCTCCTTTCTCGTATGACCCATTAAGGCCCAATACGAATTCCCGTAACTCTCCGGTACTCCGAAAAATACCCGAATCACTCGGAACCTTTCCGATGTCCGAATATAGTCATCCAATATACCGATCTTTATGCCTCGACCATTTCGAGACTCCTCGGCATGTCCCTGATCTCATCCGGGACTCCGAACTCCTTCGGTACATCAAAACACATAAACTCATAATATAACCGTCATCTAACTTTAAGCGTGCGGACCCTACGGGTTCGAGAACTATGTAGCCATGACCGAGACACGTCTCCGGTCAATAACCAATACCGGAACCTGGATGCTCATATTGGCTCCTACATACTCTACGAAGATCTTTATCGGTCAAACCGCAAAACAACATACGTTGTTCCCTTTGTCACCGGTATGTTACTTGCCCGAGATTCGATCGTCGGTATCTCAATACCTAGTTTAATCTCGTTACCGGCAAGTCTATTTACTCGTTCCGTAATACATCATCCCGCAACTAACTCATTAGTTACAATGCTTGCAAGGCTTATAGTGATGTGCATTACCGAGTGGGCCCAGAGATACCTCTCTGACAATCGGAGTGACAAATCCTAATCTCGAAATACGCCAACCCAACAAGTACCTTCGGAGACACCTGTAGAGCACCTTTATAATCACCCAGTTACGTTGTGACGTTTGGTAGCACACAAAGTGTTCCTCCGGTAAACGGGAGTTGCATAATCTCATAGTCATAGGAACATGTATAAGTCATGAAGAAAGCAATAGCAGAATACTAAACGATCAAGTGCTAAGCTAACGGAATGGGTCAAGTCAATCACATCATTCTCCTAATGATGTGATCCCGTTAAACAAATGACAACTCATGTCCATGGCTAGGAAACTTAACCATCTTTGATCAACGAGCTAGTCAAGTAGAGGCATACTAGTGGCACTCTGTTTGTCTATGTATTCACACATGTATCATGTTTCCGGTTAATACAATTCTAGCATCAATAATAAACATTTATCATGATATAAGGAAATAAATAATAACTTTATTATTGCCTCTAGGGCATATTTCCTTCAGCAGGTTTGGCACCTAGCGGTGCTTCCAGGACGTAATTCTTTTGTGCAGCAATGAGGATAATCCTCAAGTTACGGACCCAGTCCGTGTAGTTGCTACCATCATCTTTCAACTTAGCTTTCTCTAGGAACGCATTAAAATTCAACGGAACAATAGCACGGGCCATCTATCTACAACAACATAGACATGCAAAATACTATCAGGTACTAAGTTCATGATAAATTAAAGTTCAATTAAACATATTACGAAAGAACTCCCACTTAGATAGACATCTCTCTAATCATCTAAGTGATCACGTGATCCATATCAACTAAACCATGTCCGATCATCACGTGAGATGGAGTAGTTTTCAATGGTGAACATCACTATGTTGATCATATCTACTATATGATTCACGCTCAACCTTTCGGTCTCAGTGTTCCGAGGCCATATCTGCATATGCTAGGCTCGTCAAGTTTAACCCGAGTATTCTGCGTGTGCAAAACTGGCTTGCACCCGTTGTATGTGAACGTAGAGCTTATCACACCCAATCATCACGTGGTGTCTCGGCACGACGAACTTTCGCAACAGTGCATACTCAGGGAGAACACTTGTACCTTGAAATTTAGTGAGAGATCATCTTATAATGCTACCGCCGTACTAAGCAAAATAAGATGCATAAAGGATAAACATCACATGCAATAAATATAAGTGATATGATATGGCCATCATCATCTTGTGCCTTTGATCTTCATCTCCAAAGCACCGTCATGATCACCATCGTCACCGGCGCGACACCTTGATCTCCATCGTAGCATCGTTGTAGTCTCGCCAACTATTGCTTCTACGACTATCGCTACCGCTTAGTGATAAAGTAAAGCAATTACATGGCGATTGCATTTCATACAATAAAGCGACAACCATATGGCTCCTGCCAGTTATCGATAACTCCGTTACAAAACATGATCATCTCATACAATAAAATTTAGCATCATGTCTTGACCATATCACATCACAACATGCCCTGTAAAAACAAGTTAGACGTCCTCTACTTTGTTGTTGCAAGTTTTATGTGGCTGCTACGGGCTGAGCAAGAACCGTTCTTACCTACGCATCAAAACCACAACGATATTTCATCAAGTATGTGTTGTTTTAACCTTCAACAAGGACCGGGCGTAGCCATACTCGATTCAACTAAAGTTGGAGAAACTGACAACCGCCAGCCACCTATGTGCGAAGCACGTTGGTAGAACCAGTCTCGCGTAAGCGTACGCGTAATGTCGGTCCGGGCCGCTTCATCCAACAATACCGCCGAATCAAAGTATGATATGCTGGTAAGCAGTATGACTAGTATCGTCCACAACTCACTTGTGTTCTACTCGTGCATATAACATCTACGCATAAACCTGGCTCGGATGCCACTGTTGGGGAATGTAGTAATTTCAAAAAAATTCCTACGCACACGCAAGATCATGGTGATGCATAGCAATGAGAGGGGAGAGTGTTGTCCACGTACCATCGTAGACCGAAAGCGGAAGCGTTATGACAACGCGGTTGATTTAGTCGTGCGTCTTCACGATCGACCGATCCTAGTACCGAGCGTACGACACCTCCGCGATCTGCACACGTTCAGCTCGGTGACGTCCCGCGAACTCACGATCCAGTAGAGCTTCGAGGGAGAGTTTCGTCAGCACGACGGCGTGATGACGGTGATGATGAAGCTACCGGCGCAGGGCTTCGCCTAAGCACTATGACGATATGACCGAGGTGGATTATGGTGGAGGGGGGCACCGCACACGGCTTGGAACAATCAACTTGTGTGTCCTAGGGTGCCCCCTGCCCCCGTATATAAAGGAGCAAGGGGGAAGGCTGGCCGGCCTTGGGGCACGCCAAGGAGAGGGGGGAGTCCTCCTCCTAGTGGGAGTAGGACTCCCCTTTCCTAGTTCAACTAGGAAGGAGGAAGGGGGAAGGAAGGAGAGGGAGAGAGGGAGGAAAGAGGGGGCGCCGCCCCCCTCCTTGTCCAATTCGGACTCCCAAACAGGGAGGGGCGCTCGGCCAGCCCTAGGCCCTCTCCTCTCTCTCCCACTAGGCCCATGTTGGCCCATTATATCCCCCGGGGTTCCGATAACCCCCCGGCACTCCAATAAATATCCGGTGATCCCCGGAACTCATCGGGTGTCCGAATATAGTCGTCCAATATATGAATCTTTATGTCTCGGCCATTTCGAGACTCCTCATCAGGTCCGTGATCACATCCGGGACTCCAAACTATCTTCGGTACATCAAAACACATGAACTCATAATACCGACCGTCACCGAATGTTAAGCGTGCGGACCCTACGGGTTCGAGAACTATGTGGACATGGCCGAGACATGTCTCCGGTCAATAACCAATAGAGAAACCTAGATGCTCATATTGGCTCCTACATATTCTATGAAGATCTATATCGGTCAAACCACATAACAACATACGTTGTTGCCTTTGTCATCGGTATGTTACTTGCCCGAGATACGAGCGTCGGTATCTCAATACCTAGTTCAATCTCGTTACCGACAAGTCTCTTTACTCGTTCCGTGATGCATCATCCCGCAACTAACTCATTAGTCACATTGCTTGCAAGGCTTATATTGTTGTGCATTACCGAGAGGGCCCAGAGATACCTCTCCGACAATCGGAGTGACAAATCCTAATCTCGATCTATGCCAACTCAACAAGTACCATCGGAGACACCTGTAGAGAACCTTTATAATCACCCTGTTACGTTGTGACGTTTGCTAGCACACAGAGTGTTCCTCCGGTATTCGGGAGTTGCATAATCTCATAGTCATAGGAACATGTATAAGTCATGAAGAAAGCAATAGCAATATACTAAATGATCAAATGTTAAGCTAACGGAATGGGTCAAGTCAATCACATCATTCTCTAATGATGTGATCCCGTTAATCAAATGACAACTCATGTCAATGGTTAGGAAACTTAACCATCTTTGATTCAACGAGCTAGAAAAGTAGAGGCATACTAGTGACACTCTGTTTGTCTATGTATTCACACATGTACTAAGTTTCCGGTTTATACAATTCTAGCATGAATAATAAACATTTATCATGATATAAGGAAATATAAATAACAACTTTATTATTGCCTCTAGGGCATATTTCCTTCAGATACTTTTTGTTATTTGGTTGCAGGGTTGTTTGAGAGAGACCATCTTCATCCTACGCCTCCCACGGATTCATAAACCTTAGGTCGTCCACTTGAGGGAAAATTTCCACTGTCCTACAAAACTCTGTGCTTGGAGGCCCAACACGAGTCTACAAGAACAAATTGTGTAGTAGACATCAAGTCTCCATTATGCTATACATAAAAACAAACCTTTCATGATGGATGACATGTTTCTATATCATGCAACTCATTTATTTGAGCATTAGATATTTTGTGCTAACCAACACATGCACGTGCGCATCATAATGGATGTTGTGTACATATACCACGCACACACAATTTTTCCTTTGTCTTTGTTGAGTGTAGGTACTCATGAATACTTGTCAACTTCACAATCCCATGAGTTGACAAAACGAGCTCTTGACAGCAACGATAATTTGGGATACTATGGATTATACTTCCCACCATTTCATTCGTGCAAGGATTTCGCTCATCACTTTTACTTGGCTCTCACACAGCTATGGGTTATATACCACTTGTCTCCTTATACCCAACTTACCGTGTTCACTTTGCATGATATCACTGGTACACGTCGGTGCTATACTAACGGTTTTAAACCCCTTTCCGCGACTGCATTTGGAACCGTCGCCTAGTGAGTGACGGTGATAGGGGGTCCTTCCCACACGACCCAGAAACCGTCGGGGATATGCCCTCCTAGCACACACGCTCGGCAAAATGTGGTCATGTGCGACCGGCGAGCGCTCAAATATGGAAATACATACAGTAGAGCTAAAAATACAATTATACAGGTGAAATTGTTTCCGGTCGCAAGTACATCCCACACAGTCAGTCCCCGCTAAACGTTTTCGTTCGTATGTACATCCCACACAGTCGCTCCAAGGAAAACATTTCCGTTCACAGGTACATCACACATAATTTTTCCCGTTAAATCGTTTGTGATAGCGTTGCCACAATATTAACAATTTTATCGTTTGCATTATTGAATGCATCACACACGGTGCGTAGAAGAAACTATGTGGCAAAGGCTGTCCATCACACACAGTTTTTATGTGGTAAACGTTTGCTCAAGGTGGCCTAACGCAAACAGTTTTCAAGAGGATGTCGTGTGTGCAGTGGAGATTGATCGCACACGTAGTGGATCCTAGAAACATTTCTGGTCTCCACGTCTATCACAGACGTTTCACTTTCGCAAACTGTATGCAGTGTAATCCCTAATTAATCCCTAATTTAAAAATCACATGTTTTGAATTTCAAAGTAGGCACATCACTTATTTCATATCCAACCACATTTATTAAAAATATAGGTTCAACCACGAATGCATAATTCGATGCACAGGTACATATACTGAAGAACTACAGAAGCACCAAGTAAAGAATGGTGAACCACAGTTGTACTAAAGACTGTAAAGAGAGATGCGAAAGACATTCTGGTTGCTGGAGAAGGTGTAGCAGAATGCCCATATTGTGCCCTCCTCCATGCGTAATGCGCGCACAACTCTAGGCCAACCCCTTGTGATGGCTGCCCGTCCATTCTTCACTGTTTTCATTACGACTTCTCGATGCTCATTGTAGCCTGGATGAAATACTTTAACCTTCATTGTGTGTCCACCAATCATGTACTTTGCGAGGTAATCTTGAGTGAACTGCTTCGGGAACCACTGGGAACGAAAAAGATCCAGACATTGTTGTCTAACAACTCATTATGGGCAGTAAAAAGAGAAGGCTGCAGAGTTTGTAGTTACCATCCTACAGCTCACTGTTGTGTTGGATAGAGCATAAACAAATAATTTGCTTTCCACCATTCGTATCCTTTTGCTAATAATCCTTATCAGTTTCCTCACTTGATGCTTGTTCATGAATATCTCATTGCCCCATACGCAAAAAGGGTCGATGCGTGGATCCTTGCCAAGGGCATATGTACCTACAAGCAACAAGTCAATATTAGAAGCTAACAAGTGTCCAGGCCTGGATCTATATGCACTACATTATGGAACAACGGGGGGAGTACAAGCCGAGGGATGAAGCTAACCTCGGCAGAAAATGGTGGCCACTCCCGTTGTTGTCCTGCATAAGTAGTGGAAAGGCATGATAAGTACAGCAACCTTAACATCAAACAAATATAGCAAAGGTAAACAACATCATCTCCAAATGATAGCTTGAATGTGTTGGTTTCAGCATGCTGTTAAAGCAGATATAAAATGGAAGGCAATGTTACTGACAGCAGGCTTAACAGCCATCAAATATTGCAATTCAAACTGGTATTGTTCAAAATGAATAGAACGTAGGTAATGCTTAAACATCACACTGGATAAATGTGTAAAACTGAAATAAAGGGCATGTGTTAACTACACCAGGAATAACTGGAACCAAATATAGCCGTTCAAACTGGTATTGATGTAGTCGAGCGGCACAGTTCCGACTTGTACATAATGAACAACACATTGTGAATGACTGAAATAAACAAGGCATAAATGACCAGTATAACAACCAAATATAGCCATTGAAAACTAGACAGAGTCTCACTGCAACCAACCTAACAAGCAAATACAGATAAACAGGGCATATGCTTGAAAACTGGACAAATGCTCACTTCAACCAACCTAACAACCAGACACAGATAAACAAGGCATCTGCTTGATAACTGGACAAATGCTCACTGCAACCAAACTAAGAACCAAATACATATAAACAAGGCATCTGCTCGATAACTAGAAAAATGCTCACTCCAACCAACCTAACAACCAAATACAGATAAACAAGGCATCTACTCACTATAAACAACCAAATATAGCCATTCGTGAAACTGAAGTGGACAATTCATACTTAAACATCACATAGCCCTATTGAACAATACATTTTTGCATAACTGAAATAATTAAACACGTCACAGTTAAAGCACCACACGACAGATGCTACTACAACAAAGGGTACGGGTTGGCAAGCTAGAAAAGGTAAGATTTGCTGATAGAATGTTGCCTCACATTTCATGGACGGGATCCTTCCAGTTGGAAGAGCACAGACCCATGGTGCGCTCTCTAATGTCACAGATGGGCTGTTTCACCTTGGAAGAACCTTGGTGGCTGCCCTCCTCGTGGTCGTGGTCGATTAGATCTGACTTGGCAATTGAGGATTCCAAGCCGCCGCCGTAGAACGTGTCCTTCAGAAATGACAAAATGGGATCGATGGCGTATAACGCTCGCAAATCCTTGACCGCTTGGCGGAGGAGATCAGCGGCAGGGCCATCGAAGAGATCGACGACGGTTGAACCAGAGGGGTTTGGGATGGACCACTTAACCTGTGACATGGCCCGCGTGAAGCCGTCGCTATGGACGAGCTTGATGTCATAGCCAGCTTTCCCCAGTAATACGCTAGCCCGCTGACATGAAGCCTTCGGCATGGCAACGTAGTCAACGTCTTCGCCGGCTTCCGCGGTGACGTGTTGCTCCGGGATCGATAGGTCGGGGCGAATGACAGCCACCTCACCAACATCCGCCGGAGAGGCCATGATAAACCTCTTCTTGGCCGAACGCTCGTCGGGCTCCCTGGGATACGTGGTCGAGCTTAGGCTGCGACATTCTGGAGCAGGGGATGTGGATCTGGCGGGGAGGGACACTGCAGGCCTCATCTAAAAACTCAGGGGAGTGGGGCGACGGTATTGGAATCGCTGGATAACCTGGACTTTATTATCTAAGCTAGGAGGAACGGACAGACCGGCAGGGGGTGGCGGCCGTGAGCTAGGGTTCGAGGGGGGAGGGAGTGCGTGGGGGACTGTGGAGGGGGGTTGGTGTTTGAGGATACGCCGCGGCTACTGAAAATTTTAGTAATGGTGGGTGGAGATGGTGGTGGACGAGGGAGGGCAATGGTTCAAATGCCTCGGCTACTGCAATTTTACTATAAGGTTGGTGCTGGAGGAGTGTGGGCGACGGTTGAAGTAAGACGGCTACTAAAATTTGGGTAAAGGAATTGATGCGGGGCGGGAGTGCCCAAGATCGCGCACGGTCCAATAACAATATGCGTGTATGATAATAAGGAAAAGTGGCGCATAACTGCCGATTTTTGCAACGCTCAAGGCGGGTAGTTTGTTTTTATATTTCTAGCTAGCTGGTCTATCGCACACGGTTCGTCCTAATTTCCAAATAAACTTACCCGCCTTTAGCTTGCACAGGTGATGGTTTTACAGCGCACTTGCATCGCACACGGTTAAGCCAGTACCTCCACCCTTTGCTCGCGCTTGCGCGGTCGTGGTAATTTCAGCGCACTTGCATCACACACGGTTGAACCAGTACCTCCACCCTTTGCTCGTGCTTGCACGGTCGTGGTGATTTCAGCGCACTTGCATCACACACGGTTGAGCCAGTACCTCCACCCTTTTGCTCGCGCTTGCGCGGTCGTGGTGATTTCAGCGCACTAGTATCGCACACGGTTGAGCCAGTACCTCCACCCCTTTGCTCGCGCTTGCGCGGTCGTGGTGATTTCAGCGCACTTGCATCGCACACGGTTGAGCCAGTACCTCCACCTTAATTTGCTTGCGCTTGCGCGGTCGTGGTGATTTTAGCGCACTTGCATCGCACACGGTTGAGCCATCACACTTGCATCGCACACGGTTAAGATATTATACCCGTGTCCATGGAGCGTCATCAGAGTCTTTGCAACAAAAAATAACGTTAGAGATGGTCAGAAGACAGCCACACCAGCATGTGGCCCAAATATATATGAGTGAAGAGGGTGGTCTCTGATGTTCAAAATTCCAATGCACAACTTTGACCGCGCGGGCCCACTGTTGGGCGAGTCGTCGAAGATCGATGAGAGGGGCCAGAAGTCAAGAACCACCTGGAAGTGGCTAAATATATGTAGGAATATTAGGGATGTTTAAAACTTTAAATACACAATGCATAACTTTGGTGGCACCTGCCTCGCAAACCCGAAAGCACCCTTGGATATATATATATATATATATATATATATATATATATAGGACAACACTATTCTAATCCCAGGATTAGAATAGTTATTTGGATCACAACAGCCCCTATAAGGGCCCGATGGACCCCTCCTGAACTTCCCTGAACTGCCCGGCCCGACCCACTAGATCCCGAGGCCGCCCCGACAGGATCCACCTGATCCCCCGACCCCGAGCCGACCCCTCCCCCCTCCTCGCCGCTCCTCCCCTCGATCCCCGACCTCCCCTCGTGCTTCGCCGCCGATCTTCGCCGGATCCGGCTCCCCCCATCTCCAGCTCCTGGCCGACCGGATCCGCCGCCTCCCCTCCGTCTCCAGCTCCTGGTCAACTGGATCCGCCGCCACCCCTCCATCCCACCTCCTGGCCGACCACCGGCGCGGGCGAGCGAGCGACGGCGGACGCCGGCGCGAGGGAGCCCGCGTCGCCTGGATGCGGCGAAGCCGCCATGGACTTTCGAAAGCCTCATCCTCCTTCTATCCTCACCGCCCGACGCCTTGGCAGAGTAGATGACGGTCCCAATGCAAGCTACGGCGAACGGCGCGACCAATGGAGCAACTCCGCGGCGGAGGCAGCATCAGCGGCGCCTTCAAATCCAGTAGCGGTACATGAACTTCCTCCCACTTGTTGCCTTCTTCTTCAATCTTGACTTCCCTGACCTTCTTGCTTCGTGCAGATGAACTTCGCACCCTATGCAAGACATGGAGTTCCATGGAATTCCTCTCCTACCTCCCCGACGAATTGCTCTCAAGGTGGCCTATCAGCTGCTGGAAAAGGTTGGCCGAACTTCTAGCCAGGGTATGGTTGAACTTCCTTCTGTTTGTCATTGTCTTACAGCCATGTGAAGTTCAGGTAGTGTGTGAGCATCAGTACAGGCTACAAAAAGCATTTTAAAATCGGCCTGCTTATAGCCATGTGAAGTTCTGGTAGTGTGTGAGCCTCAGTCCAGGCTACAAACAGTAGGAAATCTGTCTGCTTTTCACATTCACATGTGAAAAGCCATGTGAAGTTCAACTATTAAGTGTGCTAGAGTTCAGGTTGGTATGTATCTGGTTGTGTGAAAAAAATAAAAGGAAAATAGAACATGCATGTGATCACATGAAGGTCAGGTTGGTATGCACTAGTGGTTCAACCATTCAAACTCATGAAGGTTCAGGTTTTTTAACTGTAGACAGTATTTCCCCATTGCAAAACAAGAAGTTCAGGTTGTGGAGAGTGCTTAGTTCAGGTACATATAAGTAATCAAATAGTGTAGAATTAACAGAATGTGAGGTTCATTCTGTGAAGGGTGCTCAATTCAGGTACAAAAGTATTGGCAGATGCTCTGCTCAGTGCAAAGTGTGATGCCTGTCCTAGGGGAAAACACATGTACATGAACACCACTTTTATATGAGAAGTTCAGGCTGTGAGTAATGCTAACTTCAGTTACAAAGGTATAGGCAGATGTAACTTGTGTGCTAATAAACATTTTTTCCTTTTATGTCAGGAAGACGAGAGACGCATGAAGAAGCTTAGAAGTTCCTAGCAGCAAGTACACAATCCTAAGCCTGTACGCATTGCACCACCCCCACAATGGGTCACACCTCAAACGCACCAACAGCATTACCAACCTACTCCAGAGCAAAAATGGATGACACCCGAAACACATGGAGACTTCCAAGATGCTGGGTCACAGCCCTATCTGCACAACTTTGCGCCTCCACTTAATTGGGTGATGCCAGAAATCCCCCGCGGATTATTTGTATCCACCAGCAGACTCCCAAGCACGCCGATGGAGGAGGGGGTTAGCTCAAGTCCTGTGTGTAACTCTGGAGGTTATCCTGGTGTGCCTCGTCAATGCCAAAGGGAAGCAACTAAACCGGATCCCAGGACAAATCCAACAGGAACACACACACGGAGGAGAGTGCTCTGCACACTACCACCGTTGATTCCTACTGCTGCTGCTACAAGTCAGAAATCTACGGGACATAAGGTAGATGGATCGCTTCACAAAACAAAATACCAAACCAAAACCAGGATCGCAATACCTCCACAACCACCTCAAGCAAAAAAGAACGCAAACAAGAGAGAGGCCATCTTCAGCCCTACTTCCTCCTCGTGATCCACTCCTGCATCCTGCTATGATTACTCCGCCGTGCTCCATCCCAGAGGGACAACAGCAGACTCCGTTGGAGTTGCGATCATACACGCACGTAAGTGAAACAAAATATTTAGGTATTTATATACCCATCTTGTATTATCTGCAAATTGTCTGCTCCCTCCAGGATAACAAGTTCATAAAGTGCACTTTTGGATTATTTTTCTTTCTCTGCAGACGCCGGATCTCCCGGATTATCTAATACCAAGACTAAAGATGCGATTCCAAGATGTAGAGAAAGCACGGGAATTTTATAACAGATACACTAGACACGCTGGTTTTGGAATCAGGAAGACGGGAGGCAATGACAACCACAAGCATTTTGTTTGCACGTTCCAAGGGAAATACACAACTTCTATTTCAGAGGCTAACAGGAAGCGAAACAAAACATCGTAGAGGACAGGCTGCAATGCAAGAAGGAGGGTGAAGGTGCAGGAGGATAACACATGTGTGGCAGTGGACATTGAGTATAATCATAATCACCAACTCATGCAAACTGATGGCATGCTGGTATTCTTGCACTCACACAAGAATTATGACCCCACTATTCTGGAGTACGTAAAGCTCCTGCAGTACCATGATGTCAAGCATACAACAATCATGTCCATGCTATCAGAAAATGAAGATGGAAGCTACTTCCGAAGCATGACCGGACGAGACCTACTAAACCAGTAAGTATTCAAAAATGCACATACAGCAAATGTACATAGCTTCCTAAGTCAACACCCTTTGCTAGCAAAAATAACAAATGCATGTTTGCATATAATTTGCAGGAAAGCCATGAATGCAAGGAAAGATGATTTGGATGATGTATTGAAACTTGTATCATTCTTCAAAGACATGAAGGCAATCAATGATGAGTTTTTCTATGACATACAAGTAGACAAGGACAAGTCAATTAAAAACATTTTCTGGTCCAATGCAAGCTGCCGAGGAGCGTATCAAGACTTCGGCGATTGCGTAACATTCGACACAACTTACAAGATCAACAGATTTCATATGCCTCTGGGAGTGTTTGTTGGAACAAACCATCACTTGCAGTCAACGATATTTGCTGTTGCCCTGATCTGAGACAAAGATGCAAAGTCATTCAAGTGGTTGTTCGATACATTTGTACGGTGCATGAACAACAAGCACCCAACTTGCATTCCAACAGGTGAGTTCAAAAAAACTCTACAAGTTTCATCATCTTTTTAGTCTATGGGTCTGTATTGGGTACATTGCTTTTATCTGAAAATAATGTAAAGCAAGCAGTTCAACCACTGTTAGCACAGAAGTCCAACAAAACAGTATACGAAGCAAAATTATATGTCGCATGTTTAGAAAAAATATAGTTCTGCATGTGAAGTTCAAATAGAGGAACCATAGAAGTTCAAGGACACTGTTGTAAGAAAAAACATATGAAACATGTTCAGGAAAAATATAGTTTTGTATGTGAAGTTCAAGCACTGGTACCACAGAAGTTCAATAGGACTGATGTAAGAAAAAATTGGGTTACATTATTAGTTAGTAATACTGCTACCTTTGAAGTTCAAGTACTTGAACAACATAAGTTGAACAACACTGCTATAAGCAAAATATATGTGACATTATTAGATAGTCCTACTGCTACCTATGACGTTCAAGTACTTATACATCATAAGTTCACCATCAGTGCAAAAAGAAGCAAGTTTTATTTTTTTAATTCATGCAGACCAGTGCCCCTCGATGGCGAAAGCTATACCACAATCATTCCCAAACACCGTCCACAGGCTATGCCGTTGGCACATCCTGGAGAAGTACAAGGAATACCTCGCGTTGCTGTACAAAATGTATAAAACATTCAAAGAGGAGTTCACAGCTATATTAAACTGGTTGCTGATGCCAACAGAGTTTGAAACTGCCTGGGCTGAACTCGTGCACAAGTACAACCTGGAGAACGATCAGATGATGATGCAGCTGTGGAGTGATAGGAAAATGTGGATTTCAGCATATTACAAGAACATTTTCTGTGCTAGAATGACTTGCACACAACGAAGCAAGAGCATGAATCACGTGCTCAAGAGAGGGTTTGTCAAGGGGACCCAGAACCTACACAAGTTTGCTAGGCGGGTAAATGCCTGCATACAAACTCGAATGCAGAAGGAGAACGAGCAAACAATGACCAGCATGGTATTAACACAAAAAAACATCCCCATCATATTGTGACTTCCTTCAACATGTGCACACTGTATTTAAAAAAATGAAACCCATGACTCTGCTTCGACTAATATCTTATTTTTTGACATGTGTAGACCAATCCTGTGACAAAAACAACCTACGGCTACGAGGAAGACATGGCTATCAAGTATACAAGAGTTGTCTACACCGAGATGAGGACTAGGATGAGAAAAGCCACGCATTTCGCGCAAAGCCTACAGCAGAGCCCACTAAGTACCTTGTGTACTACCACAACAAGGCTGGAAATAATGATGAAAACAGATTTGCCTGGTCAAAGCATGAATTCCAGGTTGTAGCTGACCCAGAGAATGAAACATACGAGTGTGAGTGCAAGCTTTGGATACACACAGGTGAGCAAAAAAACAAACTCATTAAATATCTAAACTAGTAGTATCATATCAAATACAAGAAACTCATTGCTGGCTCACAAACTATGTATTGTGCATTCATCACAAAATGCAGGCCTGTTCTGCCTTCACATCATGACCATACTGGACCACCTGAAGCCTGGCAAATTTCTAGACAAATATATCCTCAAATGGTACACAAAGACTGCAAAATCATAACCAACCTTTGATACAAGGGACTGATACGTCTCCAACGTATCTATAATTTATGAAGTATTCATGCTATTATATTATCCATCTTAGATATTTTATATGCATTTATATGCTATTTTATATGATTTTTGGGACTAACCTATTAACCTAGAGCCCAGTGCCAGTTTCTGTTTTTTTTCCTTGTTTTTGAGTTTTATAGAAAAGGAATACCAAACGGAGTCCAATTGATGTGCCAATTTTTGTTGATTTTTTATGGATCAAAAGAAGACCCCGGAGTAAAAGAGTTGGGCCAGGAGAGTCCCGGGGTGTCCACGAGGGTGGGGGCGCGCTCCCCCCCTCCCAGGCGCGTGGGCCTGCCTCGTGGACGCCTCGGGCACCCCCTTGACGTGAGACCGACGCCAAAAATTCCTATAAATACAGAAACCCCCAGAAGATAACCTAGATCGGAAGTTCCGCCGCCGCAAGCCTCTGTAGCTACGAGAAATCAATCTAGGCCCTCTCTGGCACCCTGCCGGAGGGGGCCATCATCACCGGAGGCCATGGAGGAGGATCCCGGAGGGGCCATGAAGGCCAAGGACCAGAGGGAGAACCTCTCCCCATCTAGGGGGGAGGCCATGGAGGAGGAAGCACAAGGGGGAGAACCTCTCCTCCTCTCTTTCGGTGGCGCCGGAGTGCCATCAGGAGGGGAATCATCGCCACGGTGATCGTCTTCATCAACATCACCATCATCATCACCATCCTCATCTATTTTACGCGATCCACTCTCCCGCACCCCGCTGTAATCCCTACTTGAACATGGTGCTTTATGCCACATATTATGATCCAATGATGTGTTGCCATCCTATGCTATTTTGAGTAGATATCTTTTGTACTTGGGTTGATTGATGATCTAGATTGGTACGAGTTGTATGTTTTATTTTGGTGCTGTCCTATGGTGCCCTCCGTGTCGCGCAAGCGTGAGGGATTCCCGCTGTAGGGTGTTGCAATACGTTCATGATTCGCTTATAGTGGGTTGCTTGAGTGACAGAAGCATAAACCCAAGTAAGGGGATTGTTGCATATGGGATAAAGGGGACTTGATGCTTTAATGCTATGGTTGGGTTTTACCTTAATGATCTTTAGTAGTTGCGGATGCTTGCTAGAGTTCCAATCATAAGTGCATATGATCCAAGAAGATAAAGTATGTTAGCTTATGCCTCTCCCTCATATGAAATTGCAATGACGACTACCGGTCTTGTTAACAATTTCCTAGGATAATTCCGCACACCGACCCATCATTATTCCATACTTGCTATTTATAATATTTAGTAATATATTCTAACTTTATGATAACATCACCTACTTTTATGTTTTAGCTCTCCGATACCATGCAAAGTTATCCTCTTCATACCCACAACGTAGTTTTATTTCTCGTTTCTAGTTGGAAGCAAACGTTCGGTGTACGTAGAGTCGTATCAGTGGCAGATAGGACTTGAGAGAATATTGATCTTACCTTTAGCCCCTTGTGGTTTCGACACTCCATACTTATCACTTCCACCATTGGGAATTGCTACGATGATTCCCTGCACTTGGGGATTATCAAGCTCTTTTCTGGCGCCGTTGCCGGGGAGCAATAGCGTGGGGTTGATATTCTCGTGTGTGCTTGTTTGCTTTGTTCACTAAGTAGATTTTTTTTTCCTTTTTGTTTCTGTTTAGTTGTGGGTGAAACATACCAAAAAATTTTAAGAATGAAAATACAAAAAAAAATTACTTGCCTTCCTTGCCTAAAAAGTTTCTCAAAAAGAGAAGTGATTGGAAAGTTATGCATTGAAGAAGTGAGGGTCGACCTTGAGCACTTGTGTTCATGCTCACGGAAACAATGTAGAATTTTTCATGGAAGTTTCTCTGTAAATAATTATCCCCATGTGTATATCCATTGTATTATAAAAATAATGTGCCAAGCTTTGGTTTTAGGATGATTAGATTGCTTGTTTACTATGTGCAGAACAACAACAAAAACTTTGGCTGTAGTGTGTGATTTTAAATTTTTTACTGGAAGGTCAAATGGGTCTGAAACTTTTTGCACATTACTTCTGTAAAAAAATTTCAAATTTTCAAATTTAGTTCATAATTTTTGGAGTTACAGAAGTATACTAAACTTCCAGATTACTACAGACTGTCCTGTTTTTGACAGATTCTGTTTTTTGCGTGTTGTTTGCTTATTTTGATGAATCTATGGCTAGTATCAGGGGGTATGAACCATAGAGAAGTTGGAATACATTAGGTTTAACACCAATTTAAACAAAGAATGAGTTCATTACAGTACCTTAAAGTGGTAGTTTGCTTTATTACACTAACAGATCTCACAAAGTTTTTGTTAAAGTTTTGTGTCGATGAAGTGTTCGAAGATCGAGGAGCTATCAATATGAGAAGAATAAAGAGAGGCAAGAGTTCAAGCTTGGGGATTCCCAAGGCACCCCAAGTAAATATTTCAAAGGATACTCAAGCATCTAAGCTTGGGGATGCCCCGGTTGGCATCCCATCTTTCTTCTTCAACAAATATCGGTATACCTCGGTTTTCGTTTTGTTCACATGATTTGTGTCCTTTGTGTTTTTGTTTTTCCTTTAAGAACCATGCTAGTATGAGATAGCACTTCATTGATTTATTGAATACTTCATGTGCTTCACTTATATCTTTTAAGTATGATCTTATAGAATTGCTCTTTGTGCTTCACTTAAATCTTTTGAGTATGGTTTTATAGAATGCTTCGTGTGCTTCACTTATACATTTTGAGCTTGGATATTGGTTAGTCTATATTAATCGTATAATGCTCCATGAACTTCACTTATATATTTTGGAGTATGAATAATACAATCATCTAAAGTGGGTTTGGAAGAGTGTCAACTTTAGGAATTAGTGATCCCACTATTCCGAATGAGAAGAATTTTGCTTATGTGGAGAGTAGAAAAATTTCTATGCTTGTAGATCATGAAAAGAATGCTTTATGTGATGGTTATATTGTTGAATTCACTCATGATGCTACTGAAAATTATTATGAGGAGGAATATATGCTTGTAGGAGTAGCAATAATACCAAGTTTCCTCTCTATGTGCTTAAAGTTTTGAAGTTATACTTGTTTTGCCTTCCTATGCTAGTTGATTCTTGTTCCTATAAATTATGTGCTCACAAAATCCCTAGGCATAGGAAGTGGGTTAAATTTAAATATGCTAGTCATATTCTTCATGATGTTCTGTACATGTTTCAATTCTTATCTTTTATGTGAGCATCATTGAAATCATCATGCCTAGCTAAAAGGCATTAAAGAAAAGGGCTTGTTGGGAGACAACCCAATATTTACCCTTACTGTTTTTGTGTGTTTACATGATTAAGATACTGTAGTAATCATGTTTCATAGCTTTTTTTCAATAAAGTGCCAAGTAAGACCTTTGGGAAGACTTGGGTGAAAGTTAATGTGATCTTGCTGTAAAAAACAGAAACTTTGCGCTCACGGGAATAGATGCCATTTTTTACTGGAGAGTGTTTTTAGGTTGATTATTTTTGCATATGATTAATAGACAATTTCCTCACGCCCACCAATTTATATCATAATTTTTGGAGTAGCATAAGTATGGTTGCTGTTCATATCATTACAGACTGTTCTGTTTCTGACAGATTCTGTTTTCATTGCATAGTTTGCTTGTTTTCTAGTTTCTATGGATTATATTTCTCAATATAAATTGTAGAAATGATATGGTACAGTAGGAATTGTGTGAGAACAATTATGAACCTTGTCTTTGACAGTACCAAAGTGAATGGTTTACCCTTTATCATACTAACCTATCTCACGAAGTTTCGTTAAGTTTTGTGTGATTGAAGTTTTCAAGCTTTGGGTGAGATATCGATATGAGGAGAATAAGGAGTGGAAAGATCCTAAGCTTGGGGGATGCCCAAGGCAACCCAAGGTAATATTCAAGGAATACTCAAGCGCCTAAGCTTGGGGATGCCCCGGAAGGCATCCCCTCTTTCGTCTTCAAAACTATCAGTATACCTTACTCGGAGCTATATTTTTATTCATCACATGATATGTGTTTTGCTTGGAGCGTATTTTGAATTTTACTTGCTGTTTGAATAAAATCATTGGATCTGAAATCTTGAATGAAAAAGAATCCTCCCATGGCTAGTTAATTATTTGACTACTCAGTGTTCTTCACTTATATCTTTTTGGAGTAGTTTGTCATTTACTCACGTGCTTCACATATATCCTGTGAGTAAATGGTTGAATGAATTGAATATCATAAATCTGAATTTATATATGTTTCATATGCGTATACCATGGGGAGTAATGACTTCACACAGAATAAGTATAGGTAGTAAACTTATTGAAAGTTAGCAAACACAGAATTGGTCACTTGAACAATTCATGAAAGAATATTGAAAGAAAAGAGATTTCACATATAAATATACTATCTTGGACATCTTTTGTAATTGTGAGCACTCATTAAAATATGACATGCTAAAAGGTTGATGTTGGACAAGGAAGGCAACGTAATGGGTTATGTTTTCTTATATCCGAAATAAAGTATATTGTCATGGATCATCCAACATGCTGAGCTTGCCTTTCCCCCTTATGCTAGCCAAATTCTTTGCACCAAGTAGAGATACTACTTGTGCTTCCAAATATCCCTTAAACTAGTTTTACCATGAGAGTCCACCATACCTACCTATGGATTGAGTAAGATCCTTCAAGTATGTTGTCATCGGTGCATGAAATAAAAATTGCTCTGTAAATATGTATGATCTATTAGTGCGAAGAAAATAAGCTTTATACGAACTTGTGATATGGAAGAAATAAAAGCGATGGACTACATAATAAAGGTCTCTATGACAAGAGGCAATATAAAGTGATGTTCTTTTGCATTAAGATTTTGTGCATCCAACCTTAAAAGTACATGATAACCTCTGCTTCCCTCTGCGAAGGTCCTATCTTTTACTTTTATCTTCTACCTTATGCAAGAGTCATGGTGATCTTCACCTTTTCTTTTTACATTTTATCCTTTGGCAAGCACATTGTGTTGGAAAGATCCTGATATATATATATATATATATATATATATATATATATATATATATCAATTGGATGTAAGTTATCATGAACTATTATCGTTGACATTATCCTTGAGGTAAAAGGTTGGGAGGCGAATCTATAAGCCCCTATCTTTCTCTATGTCCGATTAAAACTTTGAACCCATAAATATCACGTGAGTGTTAGCAATTGCGAAAGATTAAATGATAGTTGAGTATGTGGAGTTCGCTAAATCAAAGCTCTGACATAGACCCTTCCTTAAAATAAGATGAATTGCAATTGTTTGATGACTAAGAGCATTGTTTGTTAGTTTTCAAGAAAGTTTATGATCTATACTTTAACATGTGAATAGATTGTTAGTTGATCATGAAAAGTTTTATGAGATGAGCTACTGTTATGACATATAATGTTGCTAGAAAAAGGTGATTGAAATTACCATTGATCAAACTTGTGCACCTGCTAGCATTCACACTTCATAAATTATTTCTTTTATCATTTACCTACTCGAGGACGAGCATGAATTAAGCTTGGGGGTGCTGATATGTCTCCAACGTATCTATAATTTATGAAGTATTCATGCTATCATATTATCCATCTTAGATGTTTTATATGCATTTATATGCTATTTTATATGATTTTTGGGACTAACCTATTAACCTAGAGCCCAGTGCCAGTTTCTGTTTTTTCCTTGTTTTTGAGTTTTATAGAAAAGGAATACCAAACGGAGTCCAATTGACGTGCCAATTTTTGTTGATTTTTTATGGATCAAAAGAAGACCCCGGAGTAAAAGAGTTGGGCCAGGAGAGTCCCGGGGCGTCCACGAGGGTGGGGGCGCGCCCACCCCCCTAGGCGCGTGGGCCTGCCTCGTGGATGCCTCGGGCACCTCCTTGACGTGAGACCGACGCCAAAAATTCCTATAAATACAAAACCCCCCAGAAAATAACCTAGATCGGAAGTTCCGCCGCCGCAAGCCTCTGTAGCTACGAGGAATCAATCTAGGCCCTCTCTGGCACCCTGCCGGAGGGGCCATCATCACCGGAGGCCATGGAGGAGGATCCCGGAGGGGCCATCATCGCCATGAAGGCCAAGGACCAGAGGGAGAACCTCTCCCCATCTATGGGGGAGGCCATGGAGGAGGAAGCACAATGGGGAGAACCTCTCCTCCTCTCTCTCGGTGGCGCCGGAGTGCCATCGGGAGGGGAATCATCGCCACGGTGATCGTCTTCATCAACATCACCATCATCATCACCATCCTTATCTATTTTACGCGGTCCACTCTCCCGCACCCCGCTGTAATCCCTACTTGAACATGGTGCTTTATGCCACATATTATGATCCAATGATGTGTTGCCATCCTATGCTATTTTGAGTAGATATCTTTTGTCCTTGGGTTGATTGATGATCTAGATTGGTACGAGTTGTATGTTTTATTTTGGTGCTGTCCTATGGTGCCCTCCGTGTCGCGCAAGCGTGAGGGATTCCCGTTGTAGGGTGTTGCAATACGTTCATGATTCGCTTATAGTGGGTTGCTTGAGTGACAGAAGCATAAACCCAAGTAAGGGGATTGTTGCATATGGGATAAAGGGGACTTGATGCTTTAATGCTATGGTTGGGTTTTACCTTAATGATCTTTAGTAGTTGCGGATGCTTGCTAGAGTTCCAATCATAAGTGCATATGATCCAAGAAGATAAAGTATGTTAGCTTATGCCTCTCCCTCATATGAAATTGCAACGACGACTACCGGTCTTGTTTACAATTTCCTAGGATAATTCCGCACACCGACCCATCATTATTCCACACTCGCTATTTATAATATTTAGTAATATATTCTAACTTTATGATAAAAGCACCTACTTTTATGTTTTAGCACTCCGATACCATGCAAAGTTATCCTCTTCATACCCACGACGTAGTTTTATTTCTCGTTTCTAGTTGGAAGCAAACGTTTGGTGTACGTAGAGTCATATCAGTGGCAGATAGGACTTGAGAGAATATTGATCTTATCTTTAGCTCCTTGTGGGTTCGACACTCCATACTTATCACTTCCACCATTGGGAATTGCTACGATGATTCCCTGCACTTGGGGATTATCAGGGACTACAACACAACTGCATCGGATGGCAACTCAAGACTATCCAAGCAAGACATCTTGCTGCAGCTAAATTTGATGGTTAACAAGAAAGTGATGAGATGTGACCAGCAATATGACAGAGCCTTCTATATTCTCAAGAGGCTCGTGGAAGAGCTTGATGCAATACATTCAGCAAATCAAGCGGATGCTGACGAAAGGATGGATGAAGAGGATGCTGAAATTGAAGATGACCTTCATTATTATGCAGCTGAAATGCTCCAGGCCGCTGCTCAAGCCAACCAATACAAGCAGGGTGTTGACTAATCAATGCAGCAGCGGTAGCAAGAGACGATGAAACTGCCGCTGTACTCTGAAACAAAGGGTAGGAAGAAAATTTCTGCAACAAAGAAAAGTGACAAGAGAGCTCAAATAAAGGCACCACCTGCAGGAAGAGTCGTCGTGCTCGATGAGAACGGAGTGCCAATTGGACACAGGCAATGTAGTGTGTGCAAAAAAGTTGCAGGACACAACAAGCTCACCTGTCCAACACCCTTAGAAAGCAACAATGCCGAGGAGGTCAAGCAACCCAAAGTTCAAAAACAGCAACCCAAAGTTATAGAACAAAACAAGGGACCACACCCACAGAAAGCAATCAGCAGACTTTGTAGCATATGCAAGGAGTATGAACCACATAAAGCAAGAACATGCCCAAAGCGCGCAGATGCTGAAAAGACAAGCAAAATGCCAGAAAAGAAACATAAAGCAAAACCTAGAGCCAGCAACAAGAAAGTGGTGGAAGATTAAGAAGAAGACGAATATGAAGACACCATCGAAGAAGAGGAAGACGAAGAGGAAGAGGAAGTGGAATGCGAAGAGGAAGAGGATGATGAAGAGGAAGAGGAAGATGAAGAGGAAGAGGTACATGTCAAGCAAAAACCACTACAAGCAAAGCCTAGGAGGAGCGCAAGGCTGATGAACAGTTAGACTAGGTCAATTAAACAAAGCAAACTTATGTCATGTCAATGTGCAGAATGTTATTCCACTTTTGAAACAGTATTTTAGGAGAAGCTTACTTGAACTTCTATTGTTGAAGGTTCAAAGAAATTATACAGTAGAAGTTCAAGTAAGCTTACTGCAGAAGTCCTGGTATAGCATGAGAGGAGGTGTTGGTGATGTATTGCATAGAAAGAGCAAGCGGTAATAAAATGAAAATATACATTGTGAAGTTCAAGTAATATTTCTGCATAAGTCCTAGTATATTATGAGAGGAAGTGTTGTGCTGAGTATTCCATAAAAGTGCAAGCAAGAATAAAAATGAAATTATACACTATGAAGTTCAAGTAAGCTTAAAGTAGAACTTCTGGTATATTATGACAGGAGGTGCTGGTATTGTATTCCATAAAAGAGCAAGCAGCAATAAAATGAAAAAATATACAGTTTGAAGTTTAGGTCAACTTTTAGAAGAAGTTCTGGTATATAAAGCGATGTAGGAAAAAATATGCTTAAAAAATAAGTATTGCCATATGAACTAAGGTTAGCAAGCCTAAGACAACGCGTTTAGATATGAAGTTCTGTTTGGATACGTGCAGAAGTTCATGTACAATGCCGACAAAAGATAAAGAAACGTAAAGGAGTGTATGAGAATATTTTTGCACAAAGTTACATTTGAAATCCATTTGCAGTTGAAAAAACACAAAAAAACACATATAGATTCTATGCAAAAGGCTACATATTATTGGTTGCGTTGAAAAACATACCAATACATTACACAACACAGAAAATCCTCTCCATCTGGAACCAGCAGCCCAGCCACATCTCAAAGTAGAAGTTCAAGTCTACGATCATATGTTGGGGCCCAAAATTAAACAACACAAAAAACCCAGCAGACGAACCATAGCCCAGAGAGAAGTTCAAGTACATATGTTGGGGAAAAACATACAACACATGGATACTGAAAGAGATGCAGTACATTGAAATTCACAAGCCAAATCATTCTTCACACCAAATACATTTGACCTCAGTATATTAAATAATAGTGCTGCAGCTATAGATACACAAATTACTAAATCATTCTTACAACCAAATCTTTACAAAATCATTCCAATCATTATCAAAACCTAAATCTTTACAAACTCAAATCTACACTGAAACTAATGCTTCGAATTCATGGGCCCAAGGACTAGATCTCTTTAGGAAGCTCTGCACGCATCACTTCATTCTTCTCGCTAAAGATTAGAGTATGCATGAACTCAGCCTTCCAGTCATCTACAGCAGCCTGCAAACAAGAAATGAAATGATGGTTTAGTAAAGGATAACTAAAAGCACAGCAGGAGCGTCTCAGCAAAAAACACACAAGAAAAATGAAAGGATGATGACACAAGACCAAGAACAAAACACTCCTCCACATCACCAAAATCATCAACAAGCTCATCGCCATCATATGTAGAGTAGAACTTCACGGCAAACAAACCACAATCATTATTCACTTGCTTTGGAACATCGATAAAAGTAGGCCTCTTTGCAATATTCGCCCAGTTAGGCTGCTTGCTCGCTTTGTACGCAGCCTTGCCGTACACCTCCTCGAGCAACCCAACAAATCTCTTGATCTGCCAGAAATGACAAATAAGATGAAGTCAAAAACATGTTAACCAAAATAGTTAAGTTCAGGTACATAAAAGGGATACTCGCATAGATCCAGCTAAACAAATACCCGAAGTTCTAGTCAGTTCAAGCAGTATTACCAAAACAGAGACAAACACATATTTTGTCAACACAAGCCATAATAAACTTCGTGTCAAACAAGCAGATACGAAAGGAGGTTCAGACCAAGAAACACTCATGATATTTTGGCAGTCTCTGTGGAAAGTTGTTTGTGACGTTCCCTAATTAGTGTAAGGAAGTGAATCAAGGATGTCAATGCTCCCACGATATCTATTTAGCACATACATGCTGTAGTGCGCCATTGTGCCAATTGGCTTGAATAGTATCAAAAAAACCTGCCAAGAATGAAAGAAACGGTGAACACAAACTATAAAGCATAGGTATTGAACAACCGGGATGAACAAAAACTTCTTGACAAACTTAGCAAAAGGATGTACATAAAATTTAAAAAAGCAAGAGTTATGAAAAAACCAGCTTTGCGTTAAGAAGGTCTTCTTCCTTGCGAACAAACATTCGGAGGAGACCAGCAGATTTTTTTTGCATCAAACTTTGGAACTGTTGCACCGAAAAAATCATACTCCAGGCAGTACTGTGCATTCGCAAAAACAGAATTAAAACACCTCCCAAATGCCACTACAACAAAACTAGAGCAAAAAAGGGAGATAGGGGTGCAAAGAACTAAAACCTGTATGAAGTAGGGACTAAGTACAACCCTGTCAGCACAAGAGAATATCTCAGAGGTCTTCGGCTTATCCTTCCACAAATTTATGAGATAATCCATTCTGTCTCCTTCCATCTGCTGCCCTTCACCGAAAAGAGTATAGAGGACATGTCCTGTGAGGTCAATCACATTCCCAGGGATGGTAAACATGCAGTACCTCGTGCTGCATATTTGAAAGGATGGGGAAATATTAGTAGTTCAGATACAATAACAAAACAGAAGTTCAGATACTATAACTCAAAGGCAAGGAGAGATGAACAGAAGTTCAGATACTATAACAACAGAAGTTTAGACACTATAACTAAAAGGCAAGGAGAAATGAACAGAAGTTCACAAACTACAACAACAGAAGTTGAGAACAAAGTAGCATCTCTGGCAGCAGCAAAAATAAGAAGAAGAAAACTCACTCAGAATACTTCTCCAGACCATCTTTACTAAGCACATACTGTCTCAACCTCCGGGCCTCGGATAGATGAGGGTAACAGTATTTCTTTAGGGGAGCAACAGCAGAACGCCACTTCAAAGGCAATCTTGATGCTCTCTTGGAGGAAGTTAAGTTGCCAGACTCAACTGCCGGTTTCCTCCTGGTGATGACAGCATTCTTCCGACCTCTCCCATCAACAGTACCAGCAGCAGATTTACCATCCTTCGGGTAAGCAATCTTCTCAAAATCATCATCCGACGAAATCACCTCTGCTTCGACTGCTTCGACTGCACCAACCTTCCTGGAGCAAGGGGTGTTTGGAGCACCACAAATACCAACAGCCTGCTTCCCCAACTTGGAAGGAATAAGGGTTCGAGAGCTATCATCTTCTCTCGGAGTTGTACTCATCGATTCCTCCCTAGGCTGGTATTCCTGTGACCCGAGGAATGAGTAGTGGTAATCGGTCAAGTCCAACGGCTCAACTGTAAAAGAAAAGCAAGAGAAAAAAAGACCATTAAATATAACTGAAGTTCAGGTACAGCACAATGTGCAGTCCAACTAATATAGATGACATGGTTACTACTCAAGCTGGCCTAAAAAAATGTGTTGCATTTTAAAAACTAAATGAAGTTCAGGCACAACCCAAGGCACAGTTCAAGATAAATTTATGAACTGGAAAACATTCAACTACAGCTAACAAAAAGCATAGAAAGGCATCATCTCTAAAGTTCAAGTAGAAGATATGCTCGTACCCAACTAAGCAATGGAAGGAAAAAAATACTGAAAGTAAATACACAAGGAAAATAAAAAAGATAAAAATGAAGTTCATGTAGAAGAAATGCTCCTCTCCATCTGAAACCAGCAGCCCAGCCAGATCTCAAGCAGAAGTTCAAGTTCAATAAATAATGAAGTTCGTGTAGAATAAAAGACGCAGTACAGGTAAGCAGTCCAAATTTCAAGACTTACATGTATAGTAGCCAAACAGAGCTTGGAAGTCTGTCTCAAACAGGTTAGAAGAAGCAATTGAGTACAACCACGTCTTCCTGATATCCGCAATATTTTCATGGGAATAATTTGCAAGAACCCCATCATGAAACGAATTAACATTCGTATGCATGAAGAATCCGCAGTTGATACTGCCATCAAACACAAAAAAGAACAGTGTTAGAACAAAAAAGATAGACAACGAATAAAAGACGTCGCAACCTACATACAACTACAGTTAAACACAAGTGATAGAGAGAAAAGTGGAACTCATACTTGTTATTTTGTTGGGGGACATCAATCCAATCCAAAGGGAAATGGTCGATAGTAAGTGGACTGAAGGGTGTCTCCCTGTTGTTGCTGGCATCGCTCCAAAGCTTCTTGATGTTGTCAGTCATCCGCCGAAACAGGCGTACCGCACAGTCATCGTCTGGTCCATAGTGAGAGTCGAGAAGCTAGAACCTTGAATTCTTCATGTCAAGAAATATCGAAATCCAATGACCAACACCACCCATGTGAGCAGGAATTTCAAGCGGGTCAAAAGTGGGGAAAACAACCTGAAGCAACATAAACACATGAATCGTTAAAAACTGAAAATTAATATCAAACGGTACAAAGAAAAATAAAACAATACAAACACAGTGGATCGTAGTGCAAAACTAATACAAAGGCAAAGAACAAGATATTGCATACAGAATCATTGCATCCATGCTATGTGGACCAGTTGCCAAGAAGTACTTCCTCACACGCGAATCAAATTGACCTCTGAAAATCTTGTCCTAAAATAATGCAGACAACACCAACATATGAAAATAAAAAAATGAGACAAACAAGTTTTAACTAAGATGGTAAGGAACAAAACAGAAAAGAAATCACTATATGGCTGACTTACACAAACCCAATATGGCAGGACGAATTTGTCCGATCCCTGGTACTTCGCACGTAGACAGTAGAGTGCAACCTCAGCCACATTAGATCGAAACATTCCGCGAGGAGCAAAAGATATTGCGACATCTTCAACAGAAGCTTCACACTCCTTGTTTTGGCACATAATCATTGATCTAAAACAAGCAATAGAAAGTAAAATAAGTTCAGCATCAGGAACTCAGGAAGTTCATAACACATACAAGCACAGAAGTTCGGCTACGACATCACAACAGGCAGTACAAAAAGGCCAGAAGTTCAGCACTAGAGAAGTAAAATAGAAGTTCAGCAACATATAGTAAAGAAGTTCAGGTATGAAACCACAGGCAGTTCACAGGGGGTAGATGGATGTAAATATTGACCAGCTGCACTCACCTCTTGGAACGATCATTCTTAAGCCTAGTTACACTGAAATAAAAGTCATCAACCTTCTTTCGGATGACAACAAGGTCACAATCTGCTCAGCAAAAAGAAATAGAAATTAAGAGCAACATTCAAGCACATAGATTCACGACAGTTTAACTAATACCAACATTCAAAAACAAGCACATCTCAGCTGCTACACCAGAAAAGATAAAACCACGGGATTATAAACATCACAACCCATGCATTACAAACCTTCCCCCACATAGAAACAGGTTCACTTAACTTTATTTACAAACCACACGACAAAGCACAAACCATAAGTTCAACTTGCACCACATAGGCAGTTCACAGGGATATCATGGACAAAAACAAACAACAAAAGGGACGGGGATGGGAAAAGAAGAGAGAAGCATGCTCCTCTCTTTATGGATTCTTGCCTAGACCAGTGGCAGCACTGGAATGATCAACCTCCTCTCCATAGCTATCGCTTTCAGTCTCTTCATCGTCATCTCCAGTAGACATTGCAACGTCGTCAGGAAGGACACCAGCAGCAGCTGGAGCAGCTGGAGAATATGAAACAACAAAAATTGTTGGTTCTCCTGCACTAGGAAGAGCTGGAGAACCAGCATCAACATCAACTGATGGCTCTGCTGCAGGAGACTTCTCCGGGCCTGCGGCAGCACTACCACCAGTCTCAACAGCAGCCTCGACAGGATCTTTCTCCAAAATGATATCTCCAGCTAGCTTGCCCTGCTCAGCATCACAAACCTCAGCTGGCTTGCCCTGCTCAGCATCACAAACCTCAGCTGTCTTGCCCTGCTCAGCATCAGAAACCTCAGCGCCAATGGACGACTGAGGTTCAGTTGGGTCCACCCCGTCGGAGCAGCCGGTGCCTGACACGGACTTGTCTGCATGTAACATCCCAAATTTTCAATTTGGTATGTTATACATAGATCATCATTGCATATCATGTTTTATTGCATTTTGACAAAATCCTCGATAAATCCTAAGCAACTCAAGGACCCTCGGAGAGAGTTGGGGATTTTCTCGAATTTTCATATTTGATTTTTATCAAATAATAAGACGAGGATTTTGGTTTTAATTATTTTCCCTCCGGAAAAATATTTCATTTTAAAATAAACGAGAGGAGAAAATATGACTTCTCCAAAACAATTGAAATACTGGAGGAAAAATGTTAAAATCATTATTTGGATTTTATTTGCAATTTTTATTGCATTAAAAATATTGCATGTTTTCAAAAAATTCATTTTGTGTTAAAAAATGTTCACCCTATTCTAGATTTTCTAACTAGACGGGGAAAATTTATTTCATATTTTTCTGATTTTTATTTATTTTTCTACAAATTATTTACCGTGGAACTTATTTAAAAAAAACTGCGCGCGCCCGACCGGGCCGCAGCCCAGCCAGGCCGCCGGCCCACCCCGCGCCCTCTCCTCCTCGCGCACGAGACGCCGCCGCCGCCATGGCCGAGTCCGGCTCCCGCACGGCTCCCGCCGGCCACCCCCTTCCCCAAGTCACCTCCACCCCCCCTATTTATACCGCCGCCGCCCCCCCCTCTCCCTCAACGCAAGCCGCCGCCGCCGCACTCGCCTCGCCCGCCGCCGCCCGCACGGATCCGCGCCGCGCCGCCTTGCGCCGCCGCCGGAGCCCCGCCCCTCGCCCCGAGCCGCCCGAGCCCCGAGCCCCCGCAGCCCCGTCGCCGGAGCCTCGCCGGAGCCCGTCCCCGAGGTAGCCGCACCTCGCCGTTGCCGGTTTTCTTTTTAAAAAAACCCTAGATCGGTTTTTTTTCGGTTTTATTATTTTGCGAGCGTTCACCGAACCGTTCGTTTTAACGAACGCGTTCGTCGGTTTTTCTCTGTTAACGAACGTCCGTTATTTAATCGTTAGTCCGTTTTTCTTTTTCGTCGGATTTTTCTCGTTATTTTCTCAGATTCGATTTCTAATCGAATCTTCGATTCTGTTTAACTTCTCGCTCGATTATCGGAATCAGGCGATTCAAGCGCCTAGAGTTTCGTCTCGAAATTCTCTTTCCGTTTAACCTACTCAAACAAGTTTTGCTACAGTAAAATTTGACCTAGATCCAGATTAGCAAACGAAGTTTCTTTCTTTCGTCGTTTGATTTTCGTTGCTTCTTTCGAGTTGATTCTTTTTGCAAACCGGAGTTCTTAAGCTGAACTTTCTGGTTGGATCTTTCATTCGAGTTTTACCTGTGCATTAGATGAGTACTGATTGTAAGCTTGTTTGTTTGCGTTAGAGTACCCGGAGTGTGCCGCTTGTTACTTCGACTCGCTAGGTTTTGCGGATCATCAGCAAGGCAAGTAACACTTTGATCATATCCCGTTCATACCCAGTTTTACTGCATTAGATCTGTTTTCCTCAAACACTTGCATGGTTAGGATCTAATTAAATTGTTGGTATTGGGAATTAGTTGAGGTAGTACCTATTACCTGTTTTTCTTATCAAACCCTTGGGAGTTACTTCTACGTTGCTTTTATTATTGCCATGCTATGCTCGTAGACGTGGATTGGGTTTGAGTGATATTCACGACAGATGTGAGATTGTTAATAATGGTTCAACTTAAGGTGGCAACTAAAACTCACATCTGGGTGGATTGAGGCACCTGGAGAACCCAGTGTTGTCTGTTTGTATAAGGATCGCCACCCAGGCTCAAAGGGATCATAAGATTATTCATGCTAGAAACTTCCGTGTGCAGCCACAAGCTATTATGGGCTCTAGCATAGTTGAGTAGGTTACAAGATCTCTTGAAGAGGTGGGCTAGCAGATGTAGGGGAAAGTAGGTGTACCGGTCCATCCAGAGTAAAGAGGGATTGTTTCTGAAAGGCTGTGTCTCGGTCATCCGTTTCTCAAACATCATGATTATGGTTTCGCAAACCTCTGCAGAGTGTACAAACTAATCATGGTTAGCCGTGTCCCCGGTTATGGACAACTTGAGTATCTAGTACCTGGATTATCATTTGAATCTCATCACCATGTTACTTATAATTAATTTTGTTGGGTTAATGATGACACTTAATTGGGATTGAGTTGGAGGTACCTTCTCAATGTTTCACAACCACCATGATAGTTAAATAAAATTTATTCCTTTGAAGTAGGATAAAATTGGCTTTTCGCAAAACTGTAACCATAGAGCTTTCCACCAGCCATATATGCATATAGTATAGCATTATTATTGTTCATTGCTCTCTATGTGTTACTTTGCCAGCATATTCTATGTGCTGACCCGTTTTCGGGCTGCAACGTTTCATGTTGCAGACTTTTTAGACGACGCGTAAGGTGCCTTAGGCCGTGGTCTTATACTCAGTGATGCCGCTGGAGTTGATGGACTCACTTATCTTCCAAGTCTTCCGCCGTTATCGTTATTAGATGGCCTTAAGCCATGTTTATCATACTTAATCTCTTCGGAGATATTGGATGTAATAAGTGTGTGATTGCTACTCTGTTATAAATCCTCCATTTGTACTGTGCGTGTCAGCATTACTGATCCAGGGATGACACTGGTGCATAGCAGCACATGCCATTTGAGGTCTGGTCGCTACACTGCAACCTTCTCTGGAGGAACACTAGCATCATCATTCTGCAGCAAGAACATAAAGTCATTACAAAGGGTCACATAGTGATAAAATGCACAAACAAGTAAAATAAAAAATGAGACAAATGGACAAGAAAAATGGTACCTTATTTTCACTGCCATGAACCTCATCAACTAATACATCGCTACCGGGAGCAGGTTCATGCACACGGGCAGCTTCATGCACAGGAGCAGGTTCATGCACAGGTAAAACATCCTCCTCAACCCTAGCACCATCATCAACAGCCTACAAAAAAATTATGTAGAACACAAATACCTAATCAGCAGAAGTTCACATCACATAATCAAAGAAGGTCGGCTATGACAACTGACACATAATGGAAGTCCAAATACAGTAAACATAGCAGGTCAGATATCAAAACTACTCTAAATACAAAAGGGAACAAAAAGGGCCAGCTATCGAAGTCATAGAAGTTCAGGTGCTGTAGCACTTGAAGTTCAGGTACTACAAACAGAGAAGGTCAACTAGGAAACACTAGTACTAAAAAGAAAAAGTTTAGGACACATGAAATCAATAAGGGTCGCCTATGACTAAAAACAGTAATAACTGAAAGCTAACCATGAACATTAGTGCAAAGAAATATCAAAAGCCAACATAAACAAACCTCTTCTGTATGCTCCACGTGGCCTCCTTCACGACCCAAACGAACAGAATCTTGCCTCTGAATCTGTCTGACAACAACAGTAGCCTCATCTTCAAAAGGCTTGCAACGAGCATCCTGCATTTCCCTAAACAGCCCAAAGCTAGTCCGGAGGTGGGAAGTGCTCTGACAAAGCTCATCAAGAAATCTAGCTTCAATTGACAAAACCTGCTTCGAAGATTCACCATCAAAACCGTGGCCGGGAGGAAGAATCCCATCAACGCGACTAAGACGCTCAACAGTTGACGGAACATGGGCCAACTCCCCACAAACAGTTTCAAGAAGACCGTCAATCCTAGATAGGGAAACATTGGCAGCTTCAAACAAACTCTCGGAAGACACGCCACCTGCAGCACTCACACGGGCAGAAGAACCTCCTGGATCTACAGGGGGGCACCAGTATTAACATCCCGGGAGAATTCAAATCTTGGGGAAGTTCCACTCTCTAGGCCGGCGGCACGAGGCATAGTAAGAACAGGACGTTTGATACGCCTAAAGAACACAACCTCAGCCCGTGTCTTCCACTGCATACAAAAACAAAAGTCAACGCGTCGGAAAACAAATGAAGGAACATGGAAACAAAAAGTATAGAAGACTGTACCAGAAGTTCAGGTTAAACTACTCAGGAAAGAAAGATGCATAGAAACACTCACAGGCAGTTTCCCAAACAGCCAGTTGGCTGGGTCATCATCACCCTTCTTGACCAAGTCAGCCGCAGCAAGCTCAAGAAGCTTGGTCTGATCCATGAAATTGATGCGAGGGGTCCTCAAGTCAGAATTAGGCTTCTTGCCAATGATAAGGCAGTACAGATACATAAGAAGCGGCGCAATGGCACAGCCAGTGATAGCTTTTCCTCTGCTAGTACCTTGCTGATACCTAACAACAGCACTTCAAATACCATCAACAACCAACTGGCAGTAGTCCATATCTGCCATATCCTCAAACACAAGATTCTCAGCCATTGCTGCCTTCCTGGACACTTGTGTAGACGTTCCAGGAATAACCACCTTCATGAAAACAATCAGGTAAAACAGCTACAGAGCAAGATCATCCTTCGTCTCATCCTTCACAAGTTCCGCGAGGATATTCCGCAGATCCTTTGTCTTGATGTCGTCACTCCTAGCGTACCCAAGCTTGCCCTTCAGCCTCATAACAGCATCATCAAACCCATCATTCGAGGGCCTAGGAGGGGTACGACTACCTTGAGGGAATCCAAACAGATGGTGAATAGCATCACTTGTAATACGCAGAACCTTGTTCGCCTCACCCATGTCCAGAATCATGGTTGTAGGGTCAATCCTCGTGTAGATGTTGCCCGTCAAAGGATGAGAAATGCTGGAATCAACCTTCAAGTCAAACACACAACCAAAACCAGCCTTGATAACCCTCGTCTTGTGCCTAAGTTGTAGCATTTTCGCACACATCTTGACCTCTCTCAGTGAGCAGCGAACCGTCTTGTTAAAACGTTTCGCCTCATCTCCTCCTTGGCCACCTTATTCGGGCGCTTTGCCTCCTCTCTTCCTCCTCTCAGGCCACTCCACAAGCTGATACTGAACAAAATTACAATGACAAGGAAAAAAGGCAGAACAATGAGATACACAAGCTACACCAAAATTCCACTAATGCCTACATACGCCATACATTTCAGAAGTCCAACTATGTCTACATAGGCAGTACAACCATGTATGACCAGAAGTGAAGATGCTTTCGAAATGTTGGAAATTTACATAGCAGAAGTTCAACCATGTACACCAAGGCAGTAATAAAACATGTATTTCAGAAGTCCAACTATGTCTACATAGGCTGTACAACCATGTATGACCAGAAGTAAAGATGCTTTCAAAATGTTGGAAATTTACATAGCAGAAGTTCAACCATGTACACCAAGGCAGTAATAAAACATGTATACCAACAAGTTAAGCTAATTTCTTCATGTATATATCCAGAAGTCCAACTATGTACACAAAGGCAGTAATACCATAAAAGCAAAGCAGTTCAGCTAATTTATTCGTGTATATGAAGCAGAAGGTCAGCTATGTACGCCAAGGCAGTGCTAAAAACACAAAAACTACAACAATAGCGACAAATGCTCTAAAAGCGGTAAACATGAGACATTCATACCTGATTAGCGGCGGCAGCATCATCATCGCCGTCCTCGTTATCAGCGTTGAAATCAACATCATCCTTGTCCTCTGGATTAACACGAGAACGCTTCTTGTCACCCTTGTTGACCTTTGCAGGTGCAACCTTGCGCTTAACGCCGCATTTCTTCCCCTTACCAGATGCACCAGCACCAAGAGGAGAAGGTGTAGGCGCGGCAATGGCAAGCACAGGAGGACTACGGCGTGGCGTACCATCGAGGCCTAGCCCTTCATCTTCAGCAAGTTCTGCAGGCCTTGAAACACGTGGGCTCCTCCGAGGAGTAACTTCACCAACTAAATGCTTCCTCGCAGCGGTCTTCTTGATTTTCTTCTTAACAGGGACAACCGTGCCATCAGTGCCACACGGCACGTCTTCCTCAGAAACAGAGCAATGCCCAACCATGAGCTCAGCAACATCAACAGATTCAGGAACATCAGAACCTTTCTGAAGGCGGGCCGCCCTCTTCTTCTCAATATCTTCTTGCTTCTTCCGCTTGCGTTGGTCCTCCAGAAGAAGCTGAAGAGGCACATCCTCAGGTTGCGTGACAGGTTCAGTGCCATCAACAGACTGCTACTGCGTCTCTGACATCTGAAGAGAGCCCAAAGGATCCGGAACAGAATCACAACCTTCGACTAACGGAGCCCCCTACTCGGCAGCAGCAGTGTTTCCTGATAAATCCAACTCATATAGAACATCATTGATGGTGTTCACAGCTTCCTCCTCTGTGGACACATCTGCAAGAACACAAAAAAGCAAAGCAAAAAATAAAAAAGTCAGGAACAAAATAAAAAACACGCGACAGGAACAAGTTAAAAAAACATGGCTCGAGAATTTAAAATGAAAAGAAAAGGAGTTGCACATACTAGGTGAAGCAAGAGCTGCAGAAGCAAGATCCTCAAGGCTTGAATTATTCTCAAGGCTCGGAGCAACCTCAGCAATCAAAGTCAAAGGAATAATGGGTGATTTAGCCGCATCAGATATTGGAGCATCAGTATTAACTTCTGAAGCTCCATCTTGATCGCAGACTTTTTTTTAGAACTATTCAATTCATCACCAACTACAAAAAATGCAAGTAAAAAGGCAGTTGAGTTCTAATCCGCAATCCTACATCAAAGGTAGTTCTACTTTTACATCAATACCTAAAAGTTCAACAATACCTAACAAAGCAGTAAACACAATGAACAATCTACAATTTACATACTAAATATAGAACAATCTACACCAGAGGGACTACTACAGATAAGATGAATGTCCAGAAGTTCAACAATATATAACAAAGCAGTAAAAGAAATGCATAGAACAGAAGTTCAACCAAATTTCATTATAAACAAACAATAATTAAAACAAGAAGTTCAACTATGTCACCCAAGCAACTAGCACATACAAAAGATGTAGCATGAGCAGAAATACTATTTCACATGCAAACTAAATATCAATACAATGAAAATGATCACATGCAAAAAAAGATATACACTATAAATATGAAACATTTGGGAAGTCCAACAACACTTGGTGACATAGTTCACCAACAATTCATCAACTAAAAATTAAGCAACACTCTACTAACTTGAACTAAGGGCAAAATGCATACACATGACCTTTGTTAGAAGTTCACACTTTTAAGAAAGGGCAGTCCAACAAGACAACTAAGTGAGATATGGGCAGACATATATAAGAAAACTGCTATTTAAAATACAAGATTCAACTACAATAAAATACCTGGAGAAGGTTTTGAAGCCATGACAACACAACCCCTTGATGAATGGAACTCCAAACCCTAGAACAACCCACTAAAAACAGGGGATAGATTGCATATAGTTAGCAGGTAGAAAATCATACAACAAATACAAAAAACAACTAAATCAAACCCTAGGATGAAACAACTAGAACATATCAACAAGTATGAAAAGATGAACAGTAGCACATCTTGGCAAGCACAAACAAAAAAAGAATTCATAAACTAACTAGCATGTGACAGACACAAACTAGACTTCGCAATCAACAACACTAATAGAATTAGATACATCAGATCCAGCATCAACCATCACACCACACCCTCTCTTACATGCATCTGAGTGCTGAAATAACCAAAGGGGAAATGAAATCCACTCAAGTCTGAAGGGAGAAATAGCACACACAAGCATCTCACATACAAATCTGACCACGGGGGAATGGAATCCACCCACCACACGCACAAGAACCCTACCTAATCTCCCACCCAACCATCAGAACAAAGGGGAGGACGCGGATGTGGGAGAGCACAGAAGAAACAGAGAGCCCTCATCGGATCTGGCAAACACTAAGAGCAAGGATTGGGGGGAGGGAGCATTTGTACCTCTCCAAACGAACCCCGCACGCACGAATCCGGGGCGGTTCTTCCACCCCCACGAAGCCATGCGCACCTTGCAACCGCGCAGGTAGTTGCTGCCCATGCTTCAGAGCAGAAGGGCTGGGCGAGGGAGAGCGGGGCGTGGGGGAGAAATAGGAGCGTCGCGGGCGCCGGTTACTACACGCACGACCGTAGGGGACAGCGACGGAGAAATCGGGGGAGGTTGGAGGCAGCGGAGCGACAGAGAGGGAGAAGAGAGCGAGCGAGAGGGAGGGGGGTTTCTGACAGGTGGTGGCGAGGGAGACAGAGACTTAATGCCTCTCTGTAGTGGGGTGTTGCAGCGTCGTGGTAATTACACTTTTACCCCCCCCCCCCCCAACAACTAAAAAAAGTAAATGCATCTATTGATAAATAAATGCACCATTTGAATGCATCTATTTTTAAAAGTTAAGATCACATAACAAATCTGCTGGTATCCTTAAAACAAAAAATTGATTGCAAGTAGAAAGGTCAAGTACTCTACCAAGGGAAGAAAATACATACACAAATATGCACCTACAAACACAAGACAAAGAAGTTCAAAAAAATAAAGAACAGAAGTTCAAGTACACTAATCAGAGAAGTAAAGGCATATGAATAAATAAACACTAAGAAACAAAAAGAAGAAGTTCAAATACAAAACAGATGAAGTCCATATCTAACTAAAAGAGATAACTTAAAAACAATATAGAAGTTCAAAATTCAAATACACACAAAGTACACATGCGGCTCGGCCTCGCGCTACTGCATTGCTGCGCGCTAGGTTTTGACAGGACGCAATGCGGTTATTTTGTTTCCACCCCCACCGCACGCACCTCAGAGCCACACCCCTAAGATAGATAGTGGGGTCACGGATGTGACGGACTTGCCTCCGCATGCGACGACGCGGCAGGCCGCGTCGTCGCCTGCTCCGGCTCGTTCCTGTCTCGGCCTCGCAGGGGGAGGGGAGAGGGGTCTCGACCCCCCTCCCCCCTGCTCGGCCTCACGCTACCGCATTGCTGCGCGCTAGGTTTTGACAAGACGCAATGCGGTTATTCTGTTTCCACCCCCACCGCACGCACCCCAGAGCCACACCCCTAAGGTAGATAGTGGGGTCACGGATGTGACAGACTCGCCTCCACATGCGACGATGCGGCACGCCGCGTCATCGCCTGCTCTGGCTCGTTCCTGTCTCGGCCTCGCAGGGGGAGGGGAGGGGGGTCCCGACCCCCCATCCCCCCTGCTCGGCCTCGCGCTGCCGCATTGTTGCACGCTAGGTTTTGACAGGACGCAATGCGGTTTTCAATTATTAAAATATTAAAAACCAAAAAATTATCAAAAATTATTGACGAAGTTCAAGTTGTAAAGTCACAGAAGTTTGGGGGTTTGTAAAAACATTAGATGCACATGTCGAAAAATATGGAAATTTTACATGAGCAAAAAACTAGTAAGTTCAGGTTAAATACGTACTAAAGTGCTAACATTGTTCGAAGTATGCAAACAGTTACAAAAAAATAAAAAAAATTATGCGTGCATAATTGGGACTAATCCCACGGTTGCACACTAGACAAACTCAAAAACAATTCAAAAATTGAAAATTACAAAAAAAAAAACGAAGAAATATAGAGCACAATGTTGTACCGCCTTGCAACGTGGAAACACAGAAGTTCAATCACTGATACAATAGAAGTCCAGCTTCTACTACAGACCTTGGGAATAAGAAGTTCAAAGAGTGATGATATAGAAGTTCGGGGTTATCTAAAACCTCGAACTAGCATACAGAAGTTCAGGATAGTTGATAACGAGGACATACTAGAAAAAAATAAAAATATATATGCATATCCTTCGGCCAAACAATTCAATGGTTGCTCATGTGACTCAGTCATAAAATCAAAACCAATGCAAGAATGAAAATGACATTAAAAAGGAAAGAAATACAGAGGACTTGCTGCATAACCTTGCAAAATAAAGGAAAATTAGAAGTTCAGGTAGAACAACGCAGAAGTCCAGCTTGTACGACGGCCACTAGATGACACAGAAAACATGAACGAACGAATTCGTCCGAAGCATAAAATCATCTGCGCCTGATTAGAACACATCCGCACACCCTTTTAAATGATCTGCCAACTACCTTTCTACAAGAAAAATGACCAGAGGGCAAATCCAAAAACCACAAAAAAAAACCGTGCAACAGCCGCGGGAGTGCCAACATCAAAACGCCAGAAATCAAACAGTATAGACCCTCCCGATTGAAATCGACGACGTAGTAAGCCTTGAATTTAACTATAGTACGCAAATCAGCGAGCAAACTTGACAGGAAAACAAGAAATCACCGATGGCGGAGGATGCATCTCGGGCGGATGAAGAACACGGCCGGTTTCAAATACATTTGAAATAACAAAAATTTGTGCAACAAAATCGTACAAAAACACAATTCCCATCATGCCAGAGCTTTGACAACACCCACATCATGCATTAAACTCGTAACAGACGCAAGTTCATCATGACCCGAGAGCAAATCTGCCAATGAGCGTGATTCCTATTTAGAACGCGCGTTTAGTTGCTAAAAACCGTGTCCACATTACACTTACATCACAAACAACACGAATGATCAGAAAAACTTGTGGTAGAAGGCACAGTTGCGAAGATAGCCCGAAGGCCGAGTTCGTACAGAGGGAAGTTCAGGCTAGCTACTCAGGCAGTTCAGGTTGTGATCAGAATATTATTCTGATCCCGTGATCAGAATAGTGTTTATGTGTGTGTGTCTATATATATATATAATGACATAATGTCCTACCTAGCTAGGATGCTTGGCCCACCACCTCCCACTTTGTGTCAGCGAGGCGGATGCACATAATGACCGATACTTTGGTCATACATGCATGTCGCCATGACCTACCATAAGACGGACCAATGAATCTATTGTTTGGTCAAACGGCAGTTGTTGTTGTCGATAAACCGCTTGGGCCAATAGATTGAACCATCATAAAAATCGCACGAGAGGGACCACAAAACCAGCACCTCTTGCATGCGTCCCAAAATGATGTACGTTGGGAAGGGGTGATGTGTGTTTTCAATATAGAATAATGTACAATTTAGATGTGGTGCCTACCTCTCGATACAGACAACAACCATGAAGGCAAGGTAGTTAAGGACGAGATACGCAGGGTTTGATGTAGGACGAACCCAGCAATCCGAGCATGTGGGAGGGAATCCTGACAATGCATGAGCTCGAGCTTTGGTTGAGCGACATGTGACGGTGACCGGCCCTAACACGAACTAGGAGGAATCCATTCATGGCCAACACATACCCTCATTATCGGTCAAAGGGATGATATATATACACTCGGGGAGCCCACAGATATGTGTGTCATCACAAAAAACCGCACATGGGAGACGTGGTCGATCAGAAGACCCCGTATACACTGCATATGGCCCGAAAATATGTATGGGTACAGTGGTGTGTGATGTGTTTAAATCCCAAATGCACAACTTGGATGGGCCACCAACTACATTACAAACCGAACACCGTACCCGACTCCAAGCCTGGTTCAATACATTCGATGTCAGTTTCCCAACTTCGAGGCGGCGGGGGGGGGGGTCGTCCCACGCATGTGCTCAAACTTTATTTGGTCTAGCATGGGACACACACACACACACACATATATATATACACACACACACACACATCTATACACCTATATAGTGTGCGAATAAGTTTGAAAGTTGGTCATTGGATGAAGCCAATCCGACGGTACAGAGATGGCAAATCCGAGCACTACTGGCCGTTGGATATCATCTACATTCCACCAGATTCTGCCACATGTACAATCTAGAAGACTCCATGGTTGAACTTAAGCATAATGCACAAACCTCAAAACACAAGCACTTCTCCTTTGTTCTCTAGAATCTTCCATATCTTAATTGCCCAAACTTTTTTAATGAATTGTCACTTTTTGTTTTTACCTTTACAATGAACAATTCCATGAATCTTAAAATAGACAAGTCCAGTCAATCATTCTTTAATTTTTTTAGAGCAAAAAATAACCCATAAAAACATAGTCTACAAATTAACAAAACAAGGATCCCAAGGTTTATATAATTGCCATGATAGGTCACTATAGAGATATAATATATCTCTATAATGACCGTGTCATGGCATTTAAATGAAGCTTGAGATATGCAACTTCCCACCGGGTCACCCATCCTTGGACTACTCCAGCCCGAGCATGCTTAACTTCTGCGTTCTATTCGACTAGGCTAGCGGATGGGAAGCCGGCCCTTGCTGATAAGAATTACCTCCTTGCCATTAAGGCGTTTCATGCTGGTCACCCTATAGGACCTACTCCCTCCTATCACACACATTTGTGCTTTTAGAAACTGTGTGGGATATTTTACATGGCCGGCGTGTCGCCGCTAGCCTTCAATGAGCATTGACACTGGTAGCGGGAAAATGATGGGAGAAGAGGCGGGAAACCGATGAGAGGAGTGGTGAGAAACGGTAGCCTGTTTTGAAAACCTGGTAGAGAAGGAAGCGTGAGCTAGCACGACGCATGCGCACAGTGCTTACCATGTACTGCATGTGCTGTCGAAAGGGCTCAGGGTTGCCGTTCTATCTGGGAGCATCCAATGGTGCACACGTACAATACGTGGGATTTGGGTACTGGCCAATCAGAACGCACGACTCACATCGCGCACGCAGCAGGGGGGAGAATATCATACGGAAACCAACATTCGGTGGAAACCGGTGAAAACCACGAGAAAAGATGTTTTGAAGTTTCAATTTTTTTTGAAAAAAATGCGGGATGTTAAGAGGATGATGTTTTATTGCCACATAAAATTTCAAGTTGAAACACATTACAAGATGTGAGCTATGAAAAAGACAAAATCAGCGTTGAATAGTGCCGAATAGTAATGTCACTATTCAGGGCTGAATTTGTCTTTTTCATAGCTCACATCTCGTAATGTTTTTCAACTTGAAATTTGTGTCGCAATAAAACATCACCTTCTTAACATCCCACATTTTTTCAGATTTTTATGAAACTTTAAAATATGGTTTCCACGAAGTTTTCATTGAATATCAGCTTTCGTGAGTGGACCGTGTGCTATTTGAAAACATTTCATGAGAAGAATCTCGGTTTTTAAATCCCCGTAAATCCAAAACTAAGCCGAAGATCGTGAAACCTGGCATGGTGTCACGACATGGCACTTATATGTCGAGGAATTTTTTCGTACATTGTGGCGCAAGTTTTATTACAAGCCTCTTACAAACCGGAGCTTCTCTCAAAGAAGCCTCGTGGTTCCGATAGGGAAACGTGTCCCCCTTGTGGGCGAAACGTAATCACTGCCTCTTTTTGCCTTGTATTTTCTTCTACGGACAACATGGAACAACAGGATATCTGTGGTGAAATTTAAACTTATTCAGGGTTCGTTTGGCCTTTTTATACACTAATTGAGTTTCCTAGGCATTTAATGTCCATAATTCAAATCTGAACTTCAAATACATGCTCCAGTTCACCAAAATGGCTAGAAAATTTATACATGTGTCCTTGGGTGCATGTTTAGGTCCCATGCCAGGAATGGGAATGAATTACAACCGTACCAGCGTCCTGGCTCGTCCTCAAACATTTGGAATCTCGGTTTTTAAATCCCCGTAAATCCTAAACTCACCAGAAAGTCATCAAAGGTGGCATGGTGTCACGTCATGGCACATATATGTCGTGGTAAAAACATTGTCCAATTTGGGCCAAGCTTTATTACAAACCTCTTACAAAAACCAGAGCTTCTCTCAAAGAAGCCTCGTGGTTCCGAGAAACGGGTTCCCCTTGTGGGTGAAACGTAATCACTGCCTCTTTTCGCCTTGTATTTTCTTCCACGGGCAACATGGAACGACATGATATCCGTGCTGAAATTTAAGCTTATTCAGGGTTCGTTTGGCCTTTTTATACACTAATTGAGTTTCCTAGGCATTTAATGTCCATAATTTAAATCTGAACTACAAATACATGCTCCAGTTCACCAAAATGGCTAGAAAAATTATACATGTGTCCTTGGGTGCATGTTTAGGTCCCATGCCAGGAATGGGAACGAATTACAACCGTAGGTGTCCTGGCTCGTCCTCAAACATTTCAAATCTCGTTTTTTAAGTCCCCATAAATCCAAAACTCACCAGAAAGTCATCAAAGGTGGCATGGTGTCACGTCATGGCACATATATGTCGTGGTAAAAACATTGCCAATTTGGGCCAAGCTTTATTACAAACCTCTTACAAACCGGAGCCTGTCGCAAGAACCCTCGTGGTTTCGATAGGGAAACGTGTCCCCTTGTGGGCCAAACGATAATCACTCCCTCTTCTAGCCTCGTATTTTCTTCTACACGCGACATGGAACAACGGCAGATTCGCGCTGAACTTTGAAATTATTCAGGGTTCGTTTGACCTTTTTTATTCATTAATTGAGTTTTCTAGGCATTTAATGTCCATAATTCAAATCCGAACTACAAATACATGCTCCAGTGCACCAAAATGGCTAGAAAAAACATACATGTTTCCTTGGGATGCATGTTTAGGTCCCATGGAACGAATGGGAACGAATTCAACCGTCTCGCCGTCCTGGCTTGGCCACAAACATTATGAATCTTGGTTTTTAAATCTCTGTAAATCCAAAACTCACCAGGAAATCATGAAACTTGGCATGGTGTCACTACATGGTACATATAATTGTCCAATTTGGGCGAAGCTATATTACAAGCCTCTTACAAACCGGAGCCTGTTGCAACCCTCGTGGTTCCAGTAGGGAAACATGCCCCTCTTGTGGGTGAAACGATAATCGCTGCCTCTTCTCGCCTTGAACTTTTTTTTTCTATAGGCAACATAGAATAACAGGAGTGTCGGGCTGAAATTTAAAACTGTTCAGGGTTCGTTTGGCCATTGTATATATATTACTAATTACTAAGTTTTCTACGCATTTAATGTAGTCCATAATTCAAATTTGAACTACAAGCACATGCTCCAGTGAAGCAAAATGGGTGGGAAATCGTACATGTGTCATTGGGTGCATGTTTAGGTCTCATTTAAGGAACGGAAATGAATTACAAACTTGTCGTCGTCCTAAAACATTGAGAATCTCGGTTTTTAAATTCTAGCAAATCAAAAACTCACCCAAAAAACATGAAACTTGGCATGGTTTCATGACATGGCACATATATGTCGTGGTAAAAAAATTATCCAGTTTGAGAAGAGGCGCACACATTAGTAGCCAACGAAGTCCTTTTTGAAACAAAAAGCTGACACGTTAATATCGCAAACAGTTGTATTATATTAACCGTGTCGAAATTTAACCATACTCTGTGGCGTGCGTGCGGCTTTTGATTAGACGGGACGAGCACGAGAAGTCCGCCATGCAGTCTCGACAGGACGCGTGCGCAGCCCGCCGCGCAGGCTCGACGGGACGCGTGCATCCTGTCCACCTCGCAGACTCAACGGGACACGTGCGAGCAGCAGGGCCGCCCATGCTCACCGAGAAGCGAGCTCTTTGACCTCCATGCACCAGCCGCCGCCCGCCTCGCTCACAACTTCTCCATTAATGGGTTAATTAAAGCACCTGGATGGAGGGTGTTTGGTTGTGATCCCATGGCAACATTTGCTTTGTTCGTGTTTTCAACTCGTATTTCGCCCTAATTTAAATTGCCACATAGGGCAACGGATAATACGACAACAGATAAAATGGCAACTGATAATACGATGACAAATTTACAATGGCGCAGATAATAATTGTCTTACATATTCCGGATAATTTAAAATGCCACATGCGGCAAAGCCCGGAAGACACGGGGGCAAGAGAAGAAGGAAATTGCAGACAACGATCTGGGTCGCTACTGTCTCTACTCGTCGATGGATCGCCGGGCGATGAAATCCTTCAGCTCCTTCTTCAATTCCTCACGACTTTGCTTGAAAGCAGCCACAGATTCCTCCACCTCCTGCTCGCGCTTGATCGGGAGCTTCCTCAAGCCACCCATCAGTTCCTCGACAACCGCTTTCAGCGTCATCTCCGAGGCACTGCTTTGCTCATGCAGCATCTTCCAGCCGGCGGCCTCCTCCTCCTTCTCCGTGACCAACTTGAGGAGCTTTGCATTGTCACCCATGAGTTGCTCGACGAGGCCGATCGCCTTGTCAACCGAGGCATCACTGATCTTGAGCAGCTTCATCAAGTCGTCGACCAGCTCTTGCTGTGTAGTGACGCTAGCAAGAAGGTCATCGTCGCTGGCGAAGGACTTCAGGAACGCCGGCTCATTGCAATGGCCGACGCCGCGAATGCGTTTGTGAGAGCCCTCGCGTGCCCGTGAGAGCTCGTTCGAGGGCTCCGCGGCGCGCCGGGACATCTCTGCTGCGGCTGCGGCTTCGCGGCGGGACCTCTCTAGTGCTTCCGTGGCCTTGGTCTTTGCTACCTGGTTATATGTCCACCCTAAACTCCTCCTACCGGTCATGGCGGAACGGCTTGACAGGAAAGACCAGTTTTGTGGGTGATGAGGAGAGGAACTATGAAGTAATTTTTTAGGGTAGTTTTTATAGCCCGGTGCTAAGTGTGAACACATAATAGTTTGATAGGTGTGAACAGATTTGCAATTACTTATTGCGTTGTAATCTGCAATGTGACGAGAAACAAGGTCAAAATTTATTGATGGCAGAAGGTTGACCACGTGGTTGCTCCCGTTGAGGCGGTCGTGGCGCGCTCTGCTCACGTCCGTCCGCGCGTTTTGCTCGCCATTGAGGCGGCCGCGGGGCGCTCCGCTCTAGCGTCCCTGTGCGCGCTCTACTCGCCGTTGAGGCCAATTTACAATGGAAATGGTTAATAATTCTTAATAATTATCTTACATATTCAGGATAATTTAAAATGCCACATGCGGCAAGGCCCAAAACACTCACGACCTACATATGCATACAATTATAATAAAATATAAGCTAAAAGGCTGAGCTGGCAGCCTTCCAACGATGGTCTTCTCGGACTCCATGATCAGCATAGCACCCTTGCGGTCGTTCACTCCAAGTGTCCAGACCCGCCTCCGCCTACGGAGCAGCTGGCGCTGGGAGGCTCTTGGGGCTGCTGGGCCTCTTCCAGAAGAGCTTAACAGCGTGCAATCGCGCGCATGAAAACTCCGTGGAACCGCTCCATTTCCATGTCTCTGGCCTGGTAACAAATTCCTGCCTTCACCTGCATCCTCAAGATATCACGTTGGTGATGTTCTACTTCGTCGGGGACGTCAACTCCGCCAAGGATGCGCTCGAGCCTGGCCACCACATCATCGGGATCAAGATTGACACGGCCGCCGCGGGCAATGATGAAGCCGCAGGCTGCCTGTGTCTTGACTGAATCACAGAGGTCCTCTGCCCATTCCTTGTGGGGCATCAGGCTCTCGTTGAGCACTGGTGACAACGGCTCTTCGGGTTGGTCGTCGATCATGTCGCCGAGCATCTATGGATCTTTTGCACGGTGGATGGCAAACTGCTCATCACACCTCCTCTGCAATATGTCGATTGTGCTCCCAAGGACTGTCACACCGATATCGCTGCCGATGGGCCATGGTGCCTGCACCGGTCGATGAAGCTCTTGCTCCCCGACCTACTCCAGCTCATTCTCCTCGCCGAAGATGTAATGCAGGTAGGCGTCGACGTTGAAGCTTTGGTCGTTGCCTGACATGCTTGGAGTAACTAATGGTAGATGGGTGAGGATTAGATCTGCGGAGAGTGTCGCGGCGGTGCGTTGCCGCCTGGGTTATATGTAGCAAGTCGTTAGCTGGTGGCGGGAAAACGATGAGGGAAGAGGCGTGGATTTTACAATTCACCCATGTGGAGCGCGGGAAGCATTCGCTAGAGCGCGGGAAGACTAAGTGGAGCACACACACAACCCGAATATCGTATCCGGTGCCACGTGTTATTTATCACACAAGTGTTAACATAAGGAAACGTATGTGTAACTTACTAATCATCGCACACGAGTACTCGCAGACGCATCGTGTGCGATACTCCTAGCCACCGCAAGCAACTAGTTTGCATTTTTCAAAGTTTTTTGAACACACGGAATCGCACACGAACTAACTGTATTAACCGTCTATGTTGTAATTTCTCATCGCAAATAGTTCAACCGAGTCGGCTGTTTGCCACGTATCACACACATCTTGTTAAGTTGAATCGCTTCTGTTGTGTTCGCTAATCGAAAACAGTTTGTCCGAGTGAACCGTATGCCCTATATCACACACACCTTGATCTGGCTAATCGTTTCTGTTGCACTCCCTAATAGCAAACAGTTCATCGGAGCGTATTGTATGCCGTATATCGCACACATATTGATATGGCTGCCCGTTTCTGTTGTTCTGCCTCATCGCAAAAAGTTCGAACGGGTTACCCGTGTGCCCACTATCGCACACGCAACTAAAATCTGAATCGTGTTTGATGCATCCTCCATCGGAAACGTTTTGCACCTTTTTTGACGGGTTTTTTACACCACCGTTTGCGATTAATGCATCACACATAGTTTCGTCGAAGGGTCTCTGATTGTAGTGTCGCGTTAGCAGCAACCTGCAATAGTGTATGACTCTTTCCATGACTTTGCTATGCAATTGTGACCCTTGCCTGCACTCACATATGATTCACCATTCTACTACTACTACTACTATGTGTATTTGCATGCTTAGTGGAGATCCTTGTTGCTATGACCATGTTTACCTTGAACCTCATGCTATTGTTGATTCTTGTGTTGGGAGAGTCATGATGTTCCATTACTATTCACATAGGACTTCTTGCAAATACAATGATGATACATTACTCATACCTTGTTTTCATGCTTGTGATATGTCATGTGCATTATATATGCTCACTAGTTGCACACATGACATGATTTCCATGGTACCTTCTAGAATGTTGCATCTTCGCACTACTAGCTTGTATGACTTGTTTACTATGATCACTTGCTTTGTCACATCACCCATGATTCATAATTGCTCATTCCATTGGGTTGATGGCATATATGTTCATGCCTCTCACTTGCGTTGTTTAGATCATTCTCCCTTGTCTCCATTAGTTGCCTCTCTCATCAAACATTGTAGTGAGTGCAACCATGCTATGCTTATTGATCTCGGAGACTTGGATATTTTACTTGTGATGCATGCTTGTTGGTTTGAGCCTAATGTATTCGGTTGTTCTCGCAACATATGCTTCCATACAATGTCACACTACCTTGTCCTCTCTTATGATAAGCATGATGAAAACACTTGTTGGGTATCTCACCACCCGAATGCTAGGTTTTGCATTCACGCTAACCTCATTGGTTTTTCCTAGTGTTTTTCATGTTCTTTCGTTTTGAAGGATTCACAAGGCGACACCGTCATGAGCTTTCTTGGTCATGTGAAGGCATACACGTTGCACGACACCATCATCCTTGGGAACCTGATCGAGCGAAAAGATATCCATGCCTACCGTGTACATGGTGATACGGTTTATGATCCGAGGTCAGATCTTTCCCAAGGGGGAAGGGATGATGCGGAGCATCCTACAGTCATCTCCATGTACACCTTCATAGCACCTCAAGCTCCAAGTGGACCTACCGGACTTAAGGTGAACCCACTCCTCTTCGATATTGACATGAATATCCATTGGACTTGATTGCTACCTCACCATGGAACATTGTGCATCATTAGGTACGAGGACGACCGCCACCAAGCAGCTAGGGAGCATCCCGGAGGCAAAGAAAAAGGACCCCAAGGCCACAAGGAAGAAGGAGGAGTGCACCAAGACCAAAACAACAAGTCCCAGGCGACCCCATGCCCACGGGTCCCCAAGACCCCGTGCACACGGGCCTCCCAGGGAGCTACTGGAAGTGAAGACGCGCACCCCCATGCGCATGGCCTCCAGACCCCGTGCGCACGGTCCCTCGCTGTCGTAGCACCCTGTGCGCACGGGCTTGTACCGTGCCCACGGGACCCCCGTGCGCATGAGCCGAACTTACCCCGTGCGCATGAGCCGAACTTACCCCGTGCGCACGGGCCCATCAGGAAGCTGACCGAGAGCCACTTGTTTGGGCCTCCACTTCGTCCCCCTCCTCCACCTACCTATATATTCCGTACCTAGACCATTTGTTAGGGTTAGCAAATTACATGATATGATCTTGAGAGCTTCGCTCCTATCCACCCTCTCCCATGGAGATCACGACCTCCTAGGAGAAGATCCCTTGAGGATTCAAGACCCCATCTAGGGAAGGATCCCCATCATAGGATCATCAAGACCTCATCTCCCTTTGGGATTTGGGATGAACTTTACCTTGTGCTGTTTTCCCTTTGTTGTTCATGTATCTTGTGGATCCATGTGTTGCTAGTCTAGTGGATGTGTAATTGGGATTGTTCTTGAGTGTTTCTCTTGTCATTTCTTCGCGTTCTTCATGTTCTTCGTGGGATTCCCCTTCCAATTCGTGAAAGATCTCCACTTAGGGTTCACCCCTACCACACCACCCCTGCTCCCCCTTGCTTTGCATCCACACCCTCCTCGTATTACACCGTCGGTGTACCTCTCCGGCCGCCGCCCAGGCATCGTAGGACATCTGCAGCCCCCACCAACATGCCTTCCCTCCTTGGACTACATTGCCGTCCACCCAGGTTCCCTCCGCAACCAGGCACCTCCCCCTAGCGACGACATCCATGATAGACACCACGCCCGACAAGTGTTCGGTCAATGCCATTGAGTTTTTGTTGTTGAACTTCTTGTTGTTTTCTACAGTAAAGCACGATGTCAGGGTACTCTGTGACCGAGGATGAGTTGTTATGTGATGTGTGGTTGGCCATATTTGCAGATTTTGTAGGCACGAGCTCTGGGGGCTCGATATTTTGGTAGCGCGTGCATGCTTCGTTTCATGCACGAAAGAACTTCTCGCCCTACGACATGCACTTCATCCATCAACAATATGTGAAGTCCATATCACAACAATGGTACATCATCTGCAACTCCGTCATGAAGTTTTGCGGTGAAATGGCACGAGTGGAGACAATGAGGCCATCAGGCTCATCAACCATGGAGATCATAAGTTTTGCTTCTTGTTCCTCTACATGTTGATTAATTTATTCAATCACTTAATGTTGCTCTACACGTTGTGTAGCCTACACGCACTGTAGTGATATACTATAGGACCGAGGGCAGACCATTCACACACATACGTTGTTCGATGAAGCACAATGGGTAGCATGTGTGGGACGACATATGTCGGCTCTGATTCTAGTATTGTCTTGAACACATGGTTATCATACGTGTAATATTTACATTTAAACTACGGTTGTACTAGGGATATTTGCATGTTACTTATGAATGAATTGTGCTATTTTCGATGAATATCTAGAGTGTTGCAGTTAGAAAAAAATCAAGACGAAAATTTTAAGGGATATGGTTAGATGGCCGACTCCTACATTAATGTACGCAGACTGGTCTGGACCGGTCCACGGACGTATAGCGGGTCTGTTTTGGGGGTCAGCGCTAGAGATGCCCTTATACCTTCGTAAAATTTGTCCTATGATTTCAATGTTTTCATCGGCTTCCATAGAATTCAGGTGGATTTTGGTTCTTTTTATGCAAATCAAATACTACCTCTGCACCGAAATATTTGTAGCTGGGAAAAACTAGTATAAGTTTCACCAACTACAAGTATTTCGGTACAGAGAAAGTTGTATTTTATCCTATAAATACGCCCTTTAATTAATATTAGTTATCGCTCACGCGGATGTATCTAAACATATTTCAGTATTAAATACATCCGTTTGAGTGATAATTAATATAGATCAGAGGAAAGTAATTTGTTTCTCTTTGTACGGTTTGTATTTGAGAGTTTATTGGTTCTCCATTTTGCAATCTTACTTAACTTAACAAACAGCTATGTATATTTCTATCATTGTGGTTGATTATGATTACATATTTTGCCATTCGTGACGAAGAAATAGCACCATAATAACGATCTGATCGAAACACACGATTCGTGACACTTCAAATGGGGTGAGAAATAACTTGATAGGATGTATATCAATATCAATCAAGAAATAATTATTTCAAAGTCAACAGAGCTATAAGCAGGCTTGTAACAAAAAAACATACCTCCATTCGTTGGTAAGCGTACTATTTGTAATTTGATACCAGAGGGTTAGGACATCTTCAAAGCACACCTTCAAACTGCCCGCAATTGTCCATACTGCACGGTTCACTTCCGGAGATGTAAAATACAACCCTCACGATACAAATTTGCATCTCCGTCTACAGGAGACGTAAAATTCACGACCGCACGCCAATTGCCCAACCGCCTTCATTTCACTTCCGCCCGCCTGCCTGCCCCCCGCCAGCGATTTTCGCCCTGAAACGCGTCGCCGCCGCCCCATCCCCGACCCTGCCGCCTATCCTTGCTGCCGGCCGTGCCGCTGTAGCCACCGCCGACCCGCCGATTTGAGTCCGCCACGCTGACGACTGCTCGCCTCCGCCGCCGGCGATTTGTGCCCGGAAACGCCGCCACCATCGCCCGTCTCTCCATCCCCGACGCTGTCGTGACTCTGCGGCCTATCCTTGCCACCACCGCATCGCCGCTCCGCCTGCACGCCGCAAATCGGCCGTATTTTTCATCGCTCCACCGCCGCCGTTTCAGCCGTCGCCGCAGCCACCACCCGACCGCCAAGCACCCGCCCAGCCACCACCAAACCGCCGCTCCGCCCGCATGCTGTGAATTGACTGTATTTTCTGCCACTCCACCGTTGCCGCTCTGCTGGAGTTGCCTCTTTTTGGAGATGTAAAAGAGGCAACTCCCCTATGAACGTATCCACACACATAGGTGTCGTTGGGATAAAATGTGTGTGGATACGTTCATAGGGGATGACTATGCATATATTGATACGCACATCTGAGTCTGAAATTATATGTGTTAGAACTTAGAACCCTTTGCGAGGCTAAGAGCATCTACAATCAGGCTTTGTAAATTACCGGATGGTGTTCGGTCAGTGCCATGCAGGATTTGACCCATCACGGATCATCTTTTCTCTTTGTTTATTCTTTCTCTTTTTTCTCTCCATCTTCACTAATCACATGCATGTGACCGGACGTATGGAGGAAAGTGAGGGGTTACCGGGCATGTCCACGGTCGTTTAGGATGCCGGATTAGTGGTGTACTCCCTCCGTTCCTAAATATAAGTCTTTTTAGACATTTCAAATGGACTACAACATACGGATGTATCTAGACATATTTTAGAGTGTAGATTCACTCATTTTGCTCCATATATAGTCACTTGTTAGAATCTCTAGAAAAACTTATATTTAGGAAACCCAACGAATTACTAGTTCCCAACCACGGGTGGAGTGAAATCCAACAAAAAAATCAGTAACTAAAAGAATAAAAAAAGCTTTTATTGAGTCATTTAAATTATAGAAGAATTCCTAAACCCAAGAATTCAAAATGACAAGTTCCTCTTTACCCAGAAAAAAAGAACCACTTAGAATAGCCAAACCATAGTCACCCCGGTGACCTTCGTCACCAAAGCGTCACGACAGTTTCCAAGACCCTTGCTGAGTAGCGAAGTGAGCATACTCAAGATCCAATTCATCAATCATTTGAGTTGGTACGAACATAGGAATCCAGACTCCGCTTGATTCGATCTTCAGTTTCGACCTTCATCAGTCAGGAAAAAGAAGAAGGACCCACTTATTCCACTCGGAGAGACCGAACCAGGCAACCCTTTGGTGCACACTAACCGATGAAGCTCAACCCTCTCTCGAACTGAGCTATTTCCGCTTTTTCGAACAAAAAGTTCGAGTAGTTCAGTGAAAAAACGGAATTTTTCCGGTAAACTACTTGGAGCTCACGTAGCCCATGCCGGATTAATCGTATTCTGGGCCGAGTAGATGCTTAATTGAACAGTGCAACTGGGAAAGGGCCGGAGGCTGGTCCTACCTTAGCATCGACTTTTTGGGCGAATCCGTGCATTGTGCTGAATTGCACCAATTTATGCCGGATCGATGTAGCCGAGTAGCTAGCTAGATGATGGGCAGCATGTGCAACTAGGAGGCGTGAAACGTGACACTACCCTGGTGAGTGGCGAGCGAGGAAAGGAAAGCTTGCGGGAGAAACTTTAGTTTCCAGAAGCCCGTCCCACTTGCTCGTCCCAGCGTCCAACAAGTCTTTTTTGGCAAACAAGTCTTTTTTAGTTTCCAACAGAAAAAACTGCGCGCGCCTTTAGGTGCCACGCAGCGGCGCAGGCCATGTGAGCCCGTCCGCCAAAGGCAACCCACCACGACTGTTTACCTCCAGCGCTGCGCGCGCGTTGCAGTGCCGTGCAGCTATAGCCACTGCCCACTGATGGCCAACAGCTGCGCTACCTGCCATAGTGTTTACTCCAAGCCAAGTTTACCGGAGGACAAAGCAAACAAACCTTTCCATAGTCAGAAGGTCAACTAGATCCGCTCAGAGTAGTAAAAACTCAATCATCAGGTTATCAAACGATGAAGCGACCGCGGAATCTGGTTGCAATTTGCGGCGACCGACAACGCAATTTCGTGCAAATGCAAGTGTTGGTGGTACGTTCGATCGAGGGCCGTCGGTGTGTGAGCTAGTGTGACCAACTGACCATGTGTGTCTCGCACCGACGCCGGTGCACGGAGGCTATTGATTAACTGAGTAAGTACTCTAGCATAAACACGAGTCATCTTGCCATGACTATGGGCGCAAACCGCCCCCACTCTCGGTGAGTTAAGGGGCACAGAAACAGCAACTTGTACACAAAAAGACGGTAGGTATGGGTGTGGCAAGGGAGCGGTGTAGAACCAGACACAGCTGCGCAAAAGAGGCGGTAGGTATAGGCCGGCTGGAAGGCATTTGGTATAACTGCTAGCTAGCTAGCTAGAGTGTCCTCGCTTTGGTATCTGATTCCGTTCGTAAGATCAAGTACACTTATTCGAGTAAGCAGAACAATCTGCTGGTCACAAACACCACACATGCATGTCTTGATCGTCCATAGCGGACGCGCGCCTAGGCATTGCAGGTACAGTGCGCTCCACACGATTGACCGCCTAATTAAGGTCGCTCTCATCTGAGTGAAAAAGCACACGACCACCACATTCCTGGTCGTGATTAACAAAAGGCCACTATTTTACGTTTTATATTAGCTTGTTTCACCGGACGCAACGGTAATCCGTGACATAAAACACCGAGGTTGGCCATGGCCGCTGCCGTGTGCAATCGGATATTTTCTCTGCTGCAGTAGCGTCCCCTCTTGCTCCATGCACTGACCAGAGAGCAGCATAATTCCTTTCCTTTCTTTTTCCTGGTCACCACCGTTGCCGAGGCTGCTAGTGCTTCCGCAGTTCCGCTTCACCTTCACGAAAGCCAGACGCCGTGGACTCGTTGTGCATGGTGGGCGGCCCCGCTAAAATAATTCGTGGTTGCTTGTTGGTCTTCCATGGTTCCGGCGAGATATTCGCCCGCAACTTGGTGCGTGCGTACGTGCGCCGTTGACAATCGTCTTTTCAGTGCAACGCTGGGCAGTAGGCACGTATTCTCAGGTGACGATCACGGTGTGGGGGCACGTGCACTGATAACGTTCGCCATGGCCACTTTTACACAGGTGGTGTGGTGTGGTGTGGTGTGGTGTGCTGGACCGAAAATCGCTGCCTTGGCGTGGAGATCAGGCTGATCTCGGCCGGGACAACTGCGCGCCTTGCATGCTGCATGTTGGACCAGTCGTTGGTCCTGCACGCTATTTCTGCACAGTGGAATGTTACGCGAGGTTTCACCATGCATGGATCTGGCCGAGGCGAAACGTGGGCAGCACAGCGCAGCGCGCAGGGTTCTCCACATGTGTCGCCGTTTCATTTATTTTATTACTATTGCAAGTATCAGGCTAGCCATAATGGAGTAACTTAGCTAGTAACATAACGTAACTCAAAACAAATGTGCTTATGTGGCAAAGCGTTAATAAAGAAAAAGGTGTTTGTGGTGACATAATATGTTACTGTAACATAACACACCTCAATGCAAAATGTGTCTACAACCTAATAAATGAAGGCTTGCATGACACTAAATTTATGTTACTACCCACTATGAATGGTAGTAACATAGACTAGTAAAATATACATGTTACTTCCCAGCTAGCCTCACGCCCACATTTCGACTGGCCGTAGGAGGGCGATATGTCTGGCCGTGTTATTTTATTGGGGCACAGTCCAATACCTTTGATTCAACTGCAATCTAACGCCTCGGAAATTGTGCTTCTTTTGTTAAAAGAAAAAAAAATCGGCAGGAACTAACTGCCCGCAGCCCACGGACGTAAACCTCCCCGTAATATCGCCCCTAACCTCTCCTGATTCCAGTCGCAGCCACATCGGCCCTATCTCCTCCTCCTCGCCCAGATCCGCTTCTCCTCGAGCATCATGGCCATCCCACCGGCCAGCTCGCCGCTGTCCATCTACACGACGCTCGGCCTGGTGGCCGCCGGAGCACGCGGCAAAACCCTGGAAGAGCGCATGGCCCTGCTTGGCGCCTCGTCCACTGCCGAGGTCGCCGGGTTCGTGAGCGGCCTCGCCGCCGACCCATCCTGCCTACCCACACACCGCCGCAGTCCTACATGGCGGAGATACGTACAATCGACTTTGCCGACGTCTGCACTCTCATCTTTCTTTGTTGCTGCCGGTGCTTGGTCTCACGTTGTAATGAATTCGTGCATGTAAGGGTGCTTCTAATATACGGTACAACTATGTTGTGTCACATGATAATTTTCTTCCATAGTTTTTCTTTTGCAACGGAGCTTAAGTTGGACATACCAGTCAAGTAATACTCCTGTTCGGCCATCCTCGTCCGTTGATGCTCTCGCGGCTACAACACACACTCTGCCTCCCTCGTTGCCGCCAGCTACTGCGTCATGGCCACCGCCACGATCCTATTCGGCGCCAACGACATATCCATGCTCGACCGAGAGCGTGTTTCAGCACGCCCCGTCGACGATCACGTACACTCGCTATCTCACTGCCTCACTTGTGTCGTCATCCCTTCCTGTTTTTCTGTCGCGTTCTATTTGTGGTGATTATTTCCGTGCAATGGGAAATAGTTCATCAGCATCAGAATATGTTTCTACTCCATGTAAAAAATGCTTCCATCACATGATCAAGTGCTTCCTAAGTTTGCTCTATAATGCTTCTTTAGTACTTTGCTAGTACATACTCCTACAATGCTTCGATAGTAATGCTAAGATATTTTAGCTATCACTACAATGTGCTCCTTATTTTCTTTCGGTGCAAATTCTAACATCTTTGGAAGCAATGTTTGATGCATACTCCTCCTATGCAGGAAGCAAAGTTTGTTGCACAATGTCATAAGAACCAGGGGACTGGTGACCTTTGCTTCACCAAGGGCTTCTCTGCGGCCATCCAGGGCCAGTGTGTAGATGGAGACGGCAACAACGAGGTGGCTGCTAGGGGTAGCGGCGGCACTGGCGAGGACGTCTACCGGCAGCAACAACATCCCCTCTCCCATCAGCAGCTATGCCACAATTCTACTCGAGAATTGAAACAATATTGATACAATCAGGAAGCAACTAACATGAATATGTGCTTATGTGTCGGTGCTACTATTGAAGCAGGCAATGAAACTAAAGGGTGCATTTTTTGCTCTTCTTTTTATGTTGACGAAGCACTGAATAATATTCTATGAATCTCTGTAAAATTTCTATGGAAGCAAGTAACTTTGATTACAACATATTAAGCATATAGGAAAATAGAAAAGGAAGCATACAATGACAATGGTTGAAACAATAATTCAAAGCATGGAAGCATATGTGATGAACATTTAAATATTGCTACTGGATGAGAATTTGAATCACTTGTGATATATAACCTCTCTAAAACACAAAAATGGAACCACGTCTAATATAAATCATGGATGTATGATCCATTAATTTTGTTGGTGCCGAAACAATACACTAATAAGTTATGTAGATTTATTAAATTTTGTACGAAGCAACTGGATAGCTAGTGAATCAAAGAATTGGAAGCATTTTATCTAAAAAATGAAGAAAGCACGCCACTTGATAGTGCTGCGATGTACTACAGATTATGAAGAACGACTGTAGTGTTGGAAGCATGACTTCCGTATAACAGAAATAAACATACAGCTATGAAGCATGGTTTGCAATGCTTGAAGCAGAAATATTGATGGTTTGTTGAGGGAAATCAATGGGAAGCATTACCAGACGATAATTGTTTAGATATGGAAGCAGGTCATGGAAAGTACAGGTTGTGCGTGATTCATGGAGCAGTTTTCTTTTAGCAGTTAAAAAGCTAGCGCTGATGGATGGAAACTACCAAAGCCCACTTAACTACCAAAGGCCCACGTCTAGCTATCCTATTAGATCAGACACTCAGATCCACCCCAATCGTACGGCCGTGGACTAGTCTCTGATCCCTAGTGGTTCCCAATATTACCATTAACTACCGCGTCTCAGTCAGGCGTGTGGAGCCTGGCATTCCCTAAACGGCGCCCGTTACATGCATCGACGCAAATGGGCCTACACCCCCTCCCTTCTTCATGGGCCGCACCATTTTTACCTTCTGTTAAATTCCAAAAAAGTGCAACGGGATGATTCAAACTCCACACCACTTCTTTCATGGAGAAAGATAGTAACCATTAGGATAACTTCATTGCTTGTGACCACTTACCATGTTTTCGCCCTCTTATTCTTCATTCAGTTTGTGGAAGTATATCTTTTCTTTTTTGTTTTTGTTTAGTTTTCCCCCCTTTCTTTTCTTTACATTTATTATTGCTTTTTTCAAATAACAATAAACTTTTCTCAAAAATTATAAACTTTTTTTCATTTTTTGTGAACTTTTCAAAATCGATGCACTTTCTTCAGATTTGATGATTTTTTTTCAAATTAGATGATTTAAAAAAATGAACCTTTTCTAATTCGATGAACTTTTTTCAAATACGGTGAACGTTTTTTCAAATTCAATGAACTTTCTATCAAATTCCAAGAACCTTTTTTCAAAATCAATGATTTTTTAAGTTCATGACATTTTTAAAATCCATGAACTTTTTCCAAAATCGATGAACTTTTTCCAAGTTTTTGATTTTTTTAAAATTTGATGAACTTTTTCTAAAAAACAGCGAATTTTTAAATAAAATTGCGAATTTTTTAATCAATGAACTTGTTTTTAAACTTGATTAACATTTTTTTCAAAATTAGTGCACTTGTTTTTTAAATTTGTGTTTTTTTAAATCAATGAGTGTTTTTAGAATTTTTTATATTTTTTCATTTTTATGAACTTTTTGAATTCTTTGAACTTTTTCCTAATTTGCGATTTTTATTAATCTGTGGACATTCAAATTTTGTTCACATTTCTTTTCAAAAGAAATCACATATTTTATAAATAGCGCGGATAGAGTTTAGTTCTTAATCTTTTCGCGTGCTATCTTTTGCAAGGGCTTAATAGTTGTAGTGGTTAGCCAACCATGCACTGGAACTAACTAGGGTCGGTTTGAATCCTCAAGATAGCGACATTTTGGGGTTGTTTTATCGCGCCATAAATACATTTTTTTGACTAACCTGCGTGTTTTGATGGGCTGGCCCACTAGCATGCTGCAGTGGGCGCCAGTGGCGTCAACCGACACATAAGGCGCCCTATAGGAGCTACCGTGGAGACCACGCGCCACTTAGGCAAACCTTATTTGGCGCTGCAGGCGCCGGTTACTACTGTTTCTATAAACCGGCCCTTGCAGGCGTGTCAGCTGGGCCAGCCCATCTATGTATTCTTTTTTGTGTTTGAAATCGCTGGTCCAGATTCGAACCCTCAACCCCGCACAAGTTTCGCCGGTACAACCACCCCGCAAACCCTGCGGGATTTGGCAAAAATGAACTTTCTCCTTCTATTATTCTTCTTTTCCTTTTTCCTTTTTTCTTTTTTTGTTTACCTTTTTTTCTTTTTCGTTTTCATTTTTATATTTTTTCATCCTATTTCGTTGAAATGTTTGCAAATGTGTGAACTTTTCATTTAATTTGATGATTTTTTTTTTGAAATTCGATGATTTTTTTTCAAATTGATTAACTTTTTTCAATTTTGTGAACTTTTTTCCAAACCGATAAACTATTTTTTAAAATCGGTGATCTTATTTCAAAATCGTTGAACTTATTTATAACTTCAGTGAATTTTTTGAAACCCATGAACATTTTTCAAATTTGATGATTTTTTTCAAATTCCATGATAATTTTTTTTGCATTTGATGAACTTTTCTATCAAGTTCGATTAGTTTTTCTTCCAAAACGAATGAACTTCTTTCACATTTTGTGAACTTTTTTCAGATTGGTGAACTTTTTCTCCAATTTTGTGAATCTTTTTTCTAAATTGATGAACTTTTTTCAAATTCATCTTTTTCCCCCAAATTTGATGAACCTTTTTCGAATTCCATGAACTTATTAAAAAATCGGAATTTTTTCCATACTGGTGTACTCGCTCACACCCTCCCCCCCCCCCCCCCCCCCCGCTCTCATCCGCGTTGGGCGGCCCATCTTCCCTTTTCTTCTTCTGTTTTAACGCGCAAAATACTACGCACGTGTTGTGATTCAAACCAGCGATCTCCTTCGCTAACCACCCAACCACCTCACATGATCCAATTAGTTATATTTTTTTCATTCTTTCTTATTTTATTTTTTGCTTGTTTCTTTTACTTTCTTTTTTTGAATGGTTTTGTTCGTTTTTATTTCATTTTTCCTTTTTGTTTTGCCAATGATTTTTTTTTCAAATTCGTGATCTTTTTTTCAAAATTTTCAATTATTTTCAAAATTGATGCACTTTGTTCAAAATTGATCAATTTTTCATAAATCATGATTTTTTTTGTGTTACTTTTTTTTCTAATTTCGTGAACTTTTTTAAACCCGTGAACATTTTAATAAATTCATGTTTCTTTTTCTATTTCATGAACAATATTCAAAATCAGAAAAAATGAATGATGATCTTTTTCCTGAACCAACAATATAACACAGCCAAAAAAGACAAATTGGGAGCAAGGCAAGTTGATCGAGCAAATGATTATTTATTTATTTAGCGAGCGAGCGAATAAAGCAAACCAGGAGCGATGCTTAATGGGCTACGGTCCGCTGCGTTTGCGTGAGCGCCCAAAGCCACCGGTTAGGAGGTCGCTATCTCGGCCTCCTCTTGCATGGTCTAGGTGATAGCACTCCAGCTTGGGCTGCATGTGGGTCTATTGAGAGCAACTAATGAACAAGTATTCCTTGGGAGCTCTTGTAAGGGTCCCTTTCGGTGGGCTGGGAGCGCGTCACTTGGCGCGCTCTCAGCCGCCGTCACGTTCGCTTGCTGGGTGCTTCCTCTTACTTTATTTATTTTATTTTTCTATCCATGTTTTCGGCTTTTAGATGAATTATTATGTGTTTTTTTACTTTTCGGTTTTCCCCGGTTTTCCTTAAGTTATGGAGAAAAAAAATCAAAAATTTTTTGCGTGAAAAACACATTTTTTTTTCTACCACGAGAGGCACCAATTTGATTCCGCGAGAAGCACAGAAAAGAAAAAAACACCTTATATTTTTTTCTTCAGTGAGAGGCACTGACTTAGTTCTTGTGGAGACACGTATTTTCTTCCGCGAGAGGTATAGCCATGTCTCTCGAAAAAGGGAAAAAAGAGAGGCATAGTCGTGCCATTCGGAAAAGAAAAAAAATGTGTTTTATTTTTTTCTTCTGTGAGAGGCACAGATATAGTTCTCGTGGAGGCACAGATTTGCTTCCGCGAGAGGCACAACCGTGCATCTTAGAAAGAAAGAAAAAGTGCTCGTGGTACGTGTTTTTTCGTGAAAAAAAGTTTATTGATACCTATCAACATGGGATCTAGTTCTGAAGATCTCGAAGCGGGGAATCCAACGGTGAAAACGATTTGAGATTTGGATGCACGATTTATGAGATAAAACATCTTGAATAAACGAATCTACTGAAAGCTCCGAGTGTGCCAATTATCGCAACCTGGGAATGTGAGAGTGAAGTGCAAAGAGTACTTAATTAGTGATTATAGGGTACTCAAAAAGTAATAATAGTGATTTTGGGATCTATTCCATTAAAAGCTCTATCAAAATTGTAGTTTTTTTAGAAATATCAAAAATGTAGCTAAGCAGGCCAATAGCGCAATTCTTATTCCACACTTATACGGCTGTCCCAGTTTCTATTCCACGGTTTATGCTCCGACATTTCCTAAACGGTGCCCGCTGCGCCCTTTTCTTTGATTTCCCCAAACGGGCGCACACCCTGGATCGATCGACTGACAGAGCAGCGCACTCACCACCAGGATATAGATGAACTTGTGCTTACGAACTTCTTTCTTTTCTTTTATTCTTTCTCTAGGTCGTTCGCTGGTCAGTTTCTGGGCGTTCTTTTTCTTGTTCCTTTTTCACTTTTCTTTTCTTATTTCCCTTTATTTTTTACTTTCCTTAAATGCATGAACTTTTTATCAAATTTCATGAACTTTTTTCAAATTCAATAAAATCGATGAACTTTTTTCAAATTTGATGACATTTTTCAAATTCAGTGAACATTTTTTAAATCGATGAACTTTTTTCAAATCCGATGAACTTTTTTCAAAGTTGATGAACCTTTTTACAAAACCGATGAAGTTTTTTCAATTTTTGTGAACTTTTTTAAAAATTGATGAACTAGTTTTCAAATTATATGAACTTGTTTTTCAATATTAATGAACTATCAACTAATTTTCAGATTTTTACGTTAAATGTTTCACTAGGGAATGGTTAAGTAGAACCTTTTCCTAGTTGCAGGACAAAACAACATGTTTGGTCTAGTGGTACTTGTGTTAGTGCGAAAAGACGTGCGATCCTGAGTAGGAAACCTGGCTTTCGCGCATTTTTTTCATGTTTTTTTTCGCGACGTGTTAGCTGTGGTCGATCGAAAGCCACCCGCGCCGGCCCAGTAGCGTGACGCTTCGAGTGCTACAACTCAAACCGGCCTCCCTTATGCTCCGGTTACAGCTGCAGAAATTACTAACCGACGCTAACCCTCCTCATCTATATCTATAAATGGGCCAGCCCATGTAGGTCTTTTCTTTTCACCAGTTTTTTTGGAAACATTTTGAAATGTTTTGTACTGCGCTTTTTGTGGGCCGTTTTCTTCTGGTTTTCCCAAACATGGATTTATGCCGGTTTTCTCATTTTTCATTTTTTTTCTTGTTTTAGTTTCTTTTTTAAATCAGTAATCTTTTCCTAAAAAATTTACTTTTCCAAATTTCTGTAAGAAAAAAACTTAAACCCGTGAACTTTTCTCAAATTCATGAACCTTTTCCCAAATTTTGGGAACTTTTTTCTAATCTTCATGTGTTTTTTATGTTCACAAACTTTTCCAAGTTGTGAAGTTTTTTGAAATCAGTGAACTAGTTTTCAAAATTGATGTATATTTTTTCAAATCCACATTTTTAAAAATCTGTAAACTTTCATCAAATTTGTGAACTTTATTTTTCAATATCGATGAACTTTTATCAATTCCAAGAACTTTCAAAAAAATTATTTATTTTTTCAAAATCATGATTTTTTTCAAATTCGTGAAGTTTTGCAACTTTGGGAACTTTTTTATTTTTTGTGAACTTTGTTAGCTTCACGAGTTTGTTTGAAAATTTAATGGTTCACCCATCAACCGTTGACCGACGAACCAAACGCGCCCTGGCGAAACGACAGTATCGCGCATGTAGATGGGTCAGCCCTTGGTTGTGGACTAGTGGGCGCCAGAATTCCTAACCGGCGCAATAGGCGCCTATTAGGAGGTCTGTGGGCTGTTTGGTTCATAAGTACACTGCGCTCGCACCCGCAACAATTGGGCCAGCCGTTTAAAATGCTTACCCTGTTTTCTCTAGTTTTCCAGACCGGTTTCGGGAAGCTTCCCACCGGCACAAAATAAAAAAAAATGAAAAACAAAATTGGTGAGAAGCTTCTGAGGGGTTTTGGGAAGCTTCTAGAAGCTTTTGACTAGTTTTTTGTTTGACTTATATTTTATTTTCATTTTTGTTTTGTTTCTTCATTTTCTTTTAGTTTTATTTTTTCCATTTTAAAATTTTCATGACCATTTCAAAAATCATGATTAATTTTTAAATTCACGATCATTTTTATTTTTTCAAATAGGTGAACAATTTCTCAAATTCGTGAAATTTTTTGAAATCCGTCTTTTTTACATACAATATTTTTTTTTCAAATTGATGAACTTTTTCAAACTCAGGATCGTTCTCCAAATGTATGTCCTTTTATAATTCTAAACCTTTTCAATTTTTTATTTTTTTATTTTCATTTTTTTAATTCAAATTCAAGAATTATTTTCAATCCACAAACATTTTTCCAAAGGTGTGATTTTGTTTTCAAATCCATGTACTTTTTCCAGTCCATTAACATCTTTCAAATCCATGCTTTTTTTTGAATTGCATGACCATTTTCCAAGTATATTAAGTTTTTTCAAATATGTGAATTTTTATAAATATTTTAAAAAGTCAACGGTTTATTAGTCAACGATGACCAGGTAAACGAAACAGCTTCGTGACCACCGAGCGAGCGACTGCATGATCGTAGGAGTGGCCCACGGGAGCGGCTGCATGAGTGCCACCTTCCCCGAGCTGGTGCCGTGAGAGCCAATTAGGAGGTCCCGGCCAAGTGGTTCAAAAGAATTGTACTCCCTCCATCCGGAATTACTTGTCGCAGAAACAGATAAAAATAGATGTATCTAGAGTTAAAATATGTTAGATACTTCTATTTCTCCAACAAGTAATTCTGGACGGAGGGAGTATCTAAGTTGATCAAGTCTTGTTAACAAACTCATTCCGACTAACATGGAACCGGAGAAATTTTGAATAACACTATGTTACCTCAACGGGGATATGCACATCCCCAATAATAAGAATATCATATCTCTTTTTAACAGTAGGAAGAGGAAATTCAAAACCTCCAAAAATAATTGATGGAATTTTCCCAATAGAATTGATACTGTGAACTTGAGGTTGTTTCCTCGGAAAGTGTACCGTATGTTCATTGTCATTAACATGAAAAGTGACATTGCCTTTATTGCAATCAATAACAGCCCCTGCAGTATTCAAAAAGGGTCTTCCAAGAATAATAGACATACTATCGTCCTCAGGAATATCAAGAATAACAAAGTCCGTTAAAATAGTAACGTTTGCAACCACAACAGGCACTTCGTCACAAATACCGACTGGTATAGCAGTTGATTTATCAGCCATTTGCAAAGATATTTCAGTAGGTGTCAACTTATTCAAGTCAAGTCTACGATATAAAGAGAGAGGCATAACACTAACACCGGCTCCAAGATCACATAAAGCAGTTTTAACATAATTTTTTTAATGGAGCATGGTATAGTTGGTACTCCTGGATCTCCTAGTTTCTTAGGTATTCCACCCTTGAAAGTGTAATTAGCAAGCATGGTGGAAATTTCAGCTTCCGGTATCTTTCTTTTATTTGTGATAATATCCTTCATATACTTAGCATAAGGATTCGTTTTGAGCATATCAGTTAATCGCATACGCAAAAAGATAGGTCTAATCATTTCAGCAAAGCGCTCAAAATCCTCATCATCTTTTTTCTTGGATGGTTTGGGAGGAAAAGGCATGGGTTTCTGAACCCTTGGTTCTCTTTCTTTACCGTGTTTCCTAGCAACAAAGTCTCTCTTATCATAACGTTGATTCTTTGATTGTGGGTTATCAAGATCAACAGCAGGTTCAATTTCTACATCATTATCATTGCTAGGTGGAGCATCATCATGAACATCATCATTAACATTATCACTAGGTTCATGTTCATTACCAGATTGTGTTTCAGCATCAGAAATAGAAATATCATTGGGATTCTCAGGTGTTTCAGTAATAGGTTCACTAGAAGCATGCAAAGTCCTATCATTTTTCTTTTTCTTATTTTTAGAAGGACTAGGTGCATCAATATTATTTCTCTGAGAGTCCTACTCAATTCTCTTAGGATGGCCTTCAGGATACAAAGGTTCCTGAGTCATTTTACCAGTTTTAGTAGCCACTCTAACAGCATAGTCATTATTCTTACTATTCAATTCATTGAGCAAATCATTTTGAGCTTTAAGTACTTGTTCTACTTGAGTGGTAACCATAGAAGCATGTTTACTAATGAGTTTAAGTTCACCTTTAACTCTAGACATATAATCACCCAAGTGTTCAAGCGTATCGGAATTATATTTCAATTGTCTACCAATATAAGCATTCATCTAAGCATTGTCTAGCAGACTTATAACGAGGAATATCACCTTCATCAAATCTATAGAGAGAATTTACCTTTACTACCTGTGTCGGGTTATCAAGACCATGAGTTTCTTCAATAGGTGATGGATTAAGACCATATATTTTTTCAACAGGCGGTAAATTAAGACCATGTATTTCTTCAATAGGAGGTAAATTCTTAACATCTTCAGCTTTTATAACCTTTTCTTTCATAGATTTCTTTGCCTCTTGCATATCTTCAGGACTGAGAAATAGAACATCCCTCTTCTTCGGAGTTGGTTTAAGAATAGGCTCAGGAGCTGGCTCAGGAAGTGTCCAATTATTTTCATTTGTCAACATATTATTCAATAGAATTTCAGCTTCATCCAGTGTTCTTTCCCTGAAAACAGAACCAGCACAACTATCCAGGTGGTCTCTGGAAGCATCGGTTAGTCCATTATAAAAGATATCAAGTATTTCGTTTTTCTTAAGAGGATGATCAGGCAAAGCATTAAGTAATTGGAGAAGCCTCCCCCAAGCTTGTGGGAGACTCTCTTCTTCAATTTGCACAAAATTATATATATCCCTTAAGGCAGCTTGTTTCTTATGAGCAGGGAAATATTTAGCAGAGAAGTAATAAATCATATCCTGGGGACTACGCACACAACCAGGATCAAGAGAATTAAACCATATCTTAGCATCACCCTTTAATGAGAACGGAAATATTTTAAGGATATAAAAGTAGCGAGTTCTCTCATCATTAGTGAACAGGGTGGCTATATCATTTAATTTAGTAAGATGTGCCACAACAGTTTCAGATTCATAGCCATAAAAAGGATCGGACTCAACTAAAGTAATTATATCAGGATCAATAGAGAATTCATAATCCTTATCAGTAACAAAGATAGGTGAAGTAGCATAAGCAGGATCATATTTCATTCTAGCATTCAGAGTTTTTTGTTTAAGCTTAGCTAATAATTTCTTAAGATCACTTCTATCATTGCAAGCAAGAAAGTCTCTTTTAGTTTCTTCATCCATGACATAGCCCTCAGGCACAAGGTCTGAACTTATCACAAGCAAATACAACTCCTAAGAATTCTTTTTCAGTAGTAGCATAATTTCTCTGGGCATTGTCTAGAGTTTTACTAGCATATTGAATAACATTTAATTTCTTATCAACTCTTTGCCCTAGAACAGCACCTACAGCATAATCACTAGCATCACACATAATTTCAAAGGGTAAATTCCAATCAGGTGGCTGAACAATAGGTGCAGAAATCAATGCTTTCTTAAGTATTTCAAATGCTTCTACACAATCATCATCAAAAACGAAAGGTATATCTTTTTGTAATAAATTAGTCAGAGGCCGAGAAATTTTTGAGAAGTCCTTAATGAACCTCCTATAAAAGCCGGCATGACCAAGGAAACTTCTTATACCTTTGATGTCCTTGGGACACGACATCTTTTCAATAGCATCAACTTTAGCTTTATCAACTTCAATGCCCCTTTCAGAAATTTTATGCCTCAAGACAATACCTTCATTAACCATAAAGTGGCACTTCTCCCAATTCAAGACAAGGTTAGTTTCTTCACATCTCTGCAAAACTCGATCAAGGTTGCTTAAGCAATCATCAAAAGAGGATCCATAAACGGAGAAATCGTCCATGAAAACCTCACAAATCTTTTCACAAAAGTCAGAGAATATAGCCATCATGCATCTTTGAAAGGTAGCAGGTGCATTACGTAAACCAAAAGGCATACTTCTATAAGAAAAAGTACCGAAAGGGCAAGTAAAAGTGGTCTTAGCTTGATCATCAGCTGACACAGGTATTTGAGAGAAACCAGAATAACCATCTAGAAAGCAAAAATGTGTATGTTTGGATAACCTTTCTAGCATTTGATCAATAAAAGGTAAGGGGTAATGATATTTTTTAGTAGACTTATTTAATTTGCAGAAATCAATTACCATCCTATAACCTGTAATAATTCTTTGCAGAATCAATTCATCTTTATCATTAGGAACGACAGTAATACCTCCCTTCTTAGGAACACAATGGACAAGACTTACCCACTGACTATCAGCAACGGGATAAATTATACCTGCCTCAAGGAGCTTTAGTATTTCTTTTCTTACCACTTCTTTCATCTTAGGATTCAGCCGTCGTTGATGATCAATAACTGGTTTGGCATCTTTCTCCAAATTTATTTTGTGTTGACATAGAGTGTGACTAATGCCCTTAAGATCATCAAGAGTATATCCAATAGCAGCACGGTGCTTCTTCAGAGTTTTCAATAATTTTTCTTCCTCCTTCTCTGAAAGGTTAGCACTAATAATAACAGGATATATCTTCTTTTCATCAAGATAAGCATATTTAAGGGTATCAGGTAATGGTTTAAGCTCAAACACGGGATCACCCTTGGGTGGAGGAGGATCCCCTAGGATTTCAACAGGCAAGTTGTGTTTCCTGTTTAAAGAACACTTCATCTATTTCCCTTCTTTCATTCATAAACATATCATTTTCATGGTCTAGCAAATATTGTTCTAAAGGATCACTAGGAGGTACGGCAATAGAAGCAAGACCAATAATTTCATCTTTACTAGGCAGTTCCTCTTCACGGTGTTGTCTACGAAATTTAGAGAAGTTTGAACTCATGAGACATATCACCTAAACCAATAGTAACAACATCCTTTTCACAGTCTATCCTAGCATTAACAGTGTTTAAGAAGGGTCTACCAAATATAATGGGACAAAAGCTATCTTGTGGGGAACCAAGAACGAGAAAATCAGCAGGGTATTTAGTTTTCCCACATAAGACTTCAACATCTCTAACAATTCCAATTGGTGATATAGTATCTCTATTGGCAAGTTTAATTGTGACATCAATTTCTTCTAACTCAGTAGGTGCAATATCATGCATAATTTCTTTGTATAAGTCAATAGGTATTGCACTAGCACTAGCACCCATATCACACAAGCCATGATAACAATGATCTCCTATTTTAACAGAAATAACAAGCATGCCTACCACAGGTCTATGTTTATCTTTAGCACAAGGTTTAGCAATTCTAGCAGTTTCATCACAGAAATAAATAACATGCCCATCAATATTATCAGCCAAGAGATCTTTAACAATAGCAATATTAGGTTCAACTTTAACTTGCTCAGGAGGTGTATAAGTTCTAATATTGCTTTTACGAACCACAGTTGAAGCTTTAGCATGATCCTTTATTCTAACAGGGAAAGGTGGTTTTCAACATACGCAGTAGGAACAATAGGATCATTATAAGTGATAGTCTTTTCTTCAACTTTAATAGGTGAAACTACTTTTACTTCTATGGGAGGATGATATTTAAAACACTTCTCCTTAGGGAGATCAACATGAGTAGCAAAAGATTCACAGAAAGAAGCTACTATCTCAGAGTCAAGTCCATATTTAGTGCTAAATTTACGAAAAACATCGGTATCCATAAAAGATTTAACACAATCAAACTTAGGTGTCATACCTGACTCCTTACCTTCGTCGAGATCCCAATCTTCAGAGTTGCATTTAATTCTTTCCAATAAATCCCATTTGAATTCAATAGTCTTCATCATAAAAGAGCCAGCACAAGAAGTATCGAGCATGGTGCGATTGTTGTCAGAAAGCCGAGCATAAATTTTTTGAATAATCATTTCTCTTGAGAGCTCATGATTGGGGCATGAATATAACATTGATTTAAGCCTCCCCCAAGCTTGAGCGATGCTTTCTCCTTCGCGAGGCCAAAAATTATATATATAATTACGATCACGATGAACAAGATGCATAGCATAAAACTTCTGATGAAATTCCAATTTCAATCGTTTGTAGTTCCATGACCCCATATCATCACATAGCCTATACCATGTCAATGCATCTCCCTTCAAAGATAAAGGGAAGACCTTCTTCTTGATAACATCATCGGGCATACCTGCAAGCTTAAATAATCCACAAACCTCATCCACATAGATTAGGTGCTCATCAGGATGTAATGTTCCATCTCCTGCAAAAGGATTAGCTAGCAGTTTTTCTACCATACCCGAAGGAATTTCGAAGTAGATATTTTCCTTTTCAGTAGGTTCAGTAGGTTCAGTGGGTTGAGGAGCAACTATTTTCTCTACTGGTCGGGGTGAAGATACCCCAAACAAGCCCCTCAAAGGATTACTTTCCATAGTAACAAGTGACAGTATATTTCAGCACACTATATAAATTTTTCCTTACCAAATTCCACCTACCAAAGGCGCTTCACTCCCCGGCAACAGCGCCAGAAAAACGTCTTAATGACCCACAAGTATAGGGGATCTATCGTAGTCCTTTCGATAAGTAAGAGTGTCGAACCCAACGAGGAGCAGAAGGAAATGATAAGCGGTTTTCAGCAAGGTATTCTCTGCAAGCACTGAAATAATAGGTAACAGATAGTTTTGTGATAAGATAATTTGTAACGAGCAACAAGTAACAAAAGTAAACAAAGTGCAGCAAGGTGGCCCAATCCTTTTTGTAGCAAAGGACAAGCCTGGACAAACTCTTATATAGAGAAAAGCGCTCCCGAGGACACATGGGAATTATTGTCAAGCTAGTTTTCATCACGTTCATATGATTCGCCTTCGGTACTTTGATAATTTGATATGTGGGTGGACCGGTGCTTGGGTGCTGTCCTTACTTGGACAAGCATCCCACTTATGATTAACTCCTATTGCAAGCATCCGCAACTACAAAAGAAGTATTAAGGTAAACCTAACCATAGCATGAAACATATGGATCCAAATCAGCCCCTTACGAAGCAACGCATAAACTAGGGTTTAAGCTTCTGTCACTCTAGCAACCCATCATCTACTTATTACTCCCCAATGCCTTCCTCTAGGCCCAAATAATGGTGAAGTGTCATGTAGCCGACGTTCACATAACACCACTAGAGGAGAGACAACATACATCTCACCAAAATATCGAACTAATACCAAATTCACATGACTACTAATAGCAAGACTTCTCCCATATCCTCAGGAACAAATGTAACTACTCACAAAGCATATTCATGTTCATAATCAGAGGAGTATTAATATGCATATAGGATCTGAACATATGATCTTCCACCAAATAAACCAACTAGCATCAACTACAAGGAGTAACCAACACTACTAGCAACCTACAGGTACCAATCCCAGACTTAGAGACAAGAATTGGATACAAGAGATGAACTAGGGTTTGAGAGGAGATGGTGCTGGTGAAGATGTTGATGGAGATTGGCCCCCTCCCGATGAGAGGATCATTGGTGATGACGATGGCGGTGATTTGCCCCTCCCGGAGGGAAGTGTCCCCGGCAGAACAGCTCCACCGGAGCCCTAGATTGGTTCCGCCAAGGTTCCGCCTCGTGGCGGCGGAGTCTCGTCCCGAAAGCTTGCTTATGATTTTTCTTCGGACGAAAGACATCATATAGCAGAAGATGGGCACTGGAGGACCAACAGGGGGCCCACGAGGCAGGGGGGCGCGCCCAGGGGGTAGGGCGCGCCCCACCCTCGTGGCAAGGGTGTGGCCCCCCTCTAGTATTTCTTCCGCTCAATATTTTTTATTATTTCCAAAAATAACTTCCCTGGAGTTTCAGGGCTTTTGGAGTTGTGCAGAATAGGTCTCTAATATTTGCTCCTTTTCCAGCCCAGAATTCCAGTTGCCGGCATTCTCCCTCCTTATGTAAACCTTGTAAAATAAGAGAGAATAGGCATAAGTATTGTGACATAATGTGTAATAACAGCCCATAATGCAATAAATATCGATATAAAAGCATGATGCAAAATGGATGTATCAAGCATAAACGTTGAGACGGAAGAGAGAGAAATCATAAGAAAAGAATTCTCTTCTCTCATTTAAGAGATGCTCTCGTATCACAATGTCTCACCATGTTTTTTCGGAAGAGTTACTAAAGATAAGCCTAAGAGCCTGTTTGGATCTCGTCCACTTAGCAACTCCGCTCCTGGAGTGACCAGAGCGATGTCGAATGCCACAACTCCGTGGAGTTAGAGGAGTGGAGCGGAGCCTGGCGAAGTGGCAAAAACCGAGCTCCACGTATGACTCCGCAGCTTATCGGTTGGTTGATCAGAATGTCCTCTATCACGGATATCAACCCTCTCCCCTGAACATATGGACTGGAGTTGGTAGCTGATGGTAGCTAGAACTACGTCGGTATTTCCCCGGAGAGGGAGGGATGATGTTGCACAACGACGGTGGAGTATTTCCCTCAGTTATGAAACCAAGGTATTGAACCAGTAGGAGAACCAAGCAACACAACGTAAACAACACCTGCACACAAATAACACCACCTCGCAACCCGACGTGTTAAAGGGGTTGTCAATCCCTTTCGGGTAACGGCGCCAGAAATTGGCAAGCGGACGTGAGATAAATTGTAGTAGATTGATAGATCGAACGCCAAATAAAATAAATAAAGATAAAATGCAGCAAGGTATTTTTGTATTTTTGGTTTAATATATCTGAATAAAAATGCAAAGTAAAAGTAGATCGCAAGCAAATATATGAGAAAGAAGATCCGGGGGCCGTAGGTTTCACTAGTGGCTTCTCTCGAGAAAAATAGCAAACGGTGGGTAAACAAATTACTGTTGGGCAATTGATAGAACTTCAAATAATTATGACGATATCCAGGCAATGATCATTACATAGGCATCACATCCAAGATTAGTAGACCGACTCCTACCTGCATCTACTACTATTACTCCACACATCGACCACTATCCAGCATGTATCTAGTGTATTAAGTTCATGGAAAAACGGAGTAATGCAATAAGAACGATGACATGATGTAGACAAGATCCTTTTATCTATATGGATGTAGATATAGATCCCGTCTTTTTATTCTTAGTAGCAACGATACATACATGTCGTTTCCCCTTCTGACACTGGGATCGAGCACCGTAAGATCGAACCCACTACCGGGCACCTTTTCCCATTGCAAGATAAATAGATCCAAACAAAAATATAAGAGATCAAAGAAACTCAAATAACTTTCATGTATATAAAAAGATATGACTGATCATAAACTCAAAGTTCATCAGATCCCAACAAACACACCCCAAAAGAGTTACATCATATGGATCTCCAAGAGACCATTGTATTGAGAATTCAGCGAGAGAGAGAGAGAGAGAGAGAGAGAGAGAGAGAGAGAGAGAAAGCCATCTAGCTACTAAGTACGGACCCGAAGGTCTACAAAGAACTACTCACGCATCATCGGAGAGGCACCAATGGAAGTGGTGAACCCCTCCGTGATGGTGTCTAGATTGGATCTGGTGGTTCTGGACTCTGCGGCGGCTAGATGAATATTTCGACGCTTGTTCTAGGGTTTCTGGAATATTGTGGTATTTATGGAGCAAAGAGGCGGTCTGGGGGCCACCCGAGGTGGGCACAACCCACCAGGGCGCGCCTGGGCCTCCTGGCGCGCCCTGGTGGGTTGTACCCCCCTCGGGGCACCCCCAGGTGCAACCAGGGCCCATTGCCTTTCTTCTGGCCCATAAAAACGCCGTGGAGTTTCGTGGCATTTGGACTTCGTTTGATATTGATTTCCTGCGATGTAAAAAACATGGAAAAAATAACAACTGGCACTTGGCACTATGTCAATACGTTAGTACCAAAAAAATGATATAAAATGACTATAAAATGATTATAAAACATCCAAGATTGATAATAAAATAGCATGGAACAATCAAAAATTATAGATACGTTGGAGACGTATCAGCATCCCCAAGCTTAACTCCTACTCGTCCTCGAGTAGGTAAGTGACAAAAATAGAATTTTTGATGTGGAGTGTTGTTCATCAAGTCATATCATATTCTTTTCTTTATAGCATGGACATTTGGACTTTTAAGTGATTCAAAGCAATAGTCTAGTTTTGACATAATAATTTAGATACTCAAGCATATCAACAAGCAACCATGTCTTTCAAAATATCAACGCTAAAATAAGTTATCCCTAGCCCATCATGCTCAAACATTGATCCATTCATGAAACACACTCGAATATTAACTACACCCAATACTTGAGCACGATCATGTTGCCTCCTAGTTGGTGCTTTTTATGAGAGAAGATGGAGACTCAAATTTCAAAATAAAAATTGCATAAAGTAAAGGATAGGCCCTTCGCAGAGTGAAGTAGGGATTTGTAGAGGTGTCAGAGCTCAAAGCGAAAAAATAGAGGTAAAAACATTTTGGGAGGTGTATCCATCCCACCAACGAAAATGACTTAGAGTTACGAACACTTTCCATGCTAGATATGCCATAGGCGGTTCCCAAACAGAAAATAAAGCTTATTCCTTTTCCACCATTCTTTCACTTTCCATGGCTAACCGTATCCACGGGTGCCCTCCATACCAACACTTTCCAAGGAATTCATTATTTGACAACATAAAGTAAATTCAATTTTTTTGCATTTCGGGAATGGGCATCCCTAAGACCTTTGCCTTACTCTCGTGCAATGACAAGTGAATAAACACTCATCTTGAGATAACACATCTAGCATGGAAAATATTAGCCACCCATTACCGTTCCGCGAGCGAAACAAACACACAAAAGAGAAGTTTATTTTGAAAATTAGAGATGGCACATGCAAATTTGCTTAGAACAGCAAAATAATACCGCATATAGGTAGATATAGTGGACTCATGTGGCAAAACTGGTTTAAAGGATTTTGGATGCACAAGTAGAGGTCATACTTAGTGCAAAATGAAGGCTAGCAAAAGATTGGGAAGCGACCAACCAAGAAACGAATAATCTCATAAGCAGGCATTAAGCATAATTAACACCAAATAATGCACCACAAGTAGGATATAATTTTCATTGCATGATTATTGACTTTCGTGCATGCATAGGGAATCACAAACCTTAACACCAATATTCTTACTAGAGCACAATTACTCATCAACATAACTCACCTATCACATTCTCATATCTCAAAACTATTACCAAGATCAAGTTTATTTTGTCCAATGATCTTCATGACATTTTATTTTACTTTATCCTTCTTGGATATCTATCACTTCGGGACTAATTTTTATGTGTTGCTTTTCATAAGCTCAAACAAATATAAGTGAAGATCATGAGCATAAGAAATTTTCTTTCTCTCAAAATAATTTAAGTGAAGCAAGAGAGAATTTCTTCAAAATTTTACGAACTCTCAAATAAATCTAAGTGAAGCAAGAGAGCATTTCTTAAAAATTAACAAAGCACACCGTGATAAAAAATATATAAGTGAAGCACTAGAGCAAGTCTTAGCTCATAAAAGATTTAAGTGAAGCATAGAGAGCAATTCTAACAAGTCATGACATAATTTTGGTTCTCTCAAATAGGTGTGTCCAGCAAGGATTGATGACTTAAAACACAAAATAAAACAAGCAAAGACACATATCATACAAGACGCTCCAAGCAAAACACATATCATGTGACGAATAAAAATATAGCCTCAAGTAAAATACCGATAGTTGTTGGAAGAAAGCGGGGATGCCACTCGGGGGCATCCCCAAGCTTAGTTGGTTGCTCATTCTTGGATAATAGCTTGGGATGCCGGGGAATCCCCAAGCTTAGGCTCTTACATCCTTCCTTCATCCATCGTAATATAACCCAAAACTTGAAAACTTCAATCGCACAAAACTCAACAAAACCTTCGTGAGATACGTTAGTGTAAGAAAAATAAGTCACTACTATAAGTGTTGTATCAAACCAATTGATATTTTGTTTCTGTATTATATCTACTGTATTCCAACTTTACTATGGAAAAAAATCATCAAAGAAAACCATAGAGCCATCAAAATAAGCACACAACACAAAAAAAAACAGAATCTGTCAAAACAGAATAGTCTGTAGCAATCTGATTTGTTCGAATATGTCTGGAACTCCAAAAATTCTGAAAAACTAGGACAACCTGGATAATTTTTATATTGATCTTCTGCAAAAAGAATTAATATTTTATCACGTTCTGGTGAATTTTAACAATTATTTTTGTGAGCACAAAGTTTCTGTCTTTTTCAGCAAGATCAAACAACTATCACCCAAGAAGATCCTATTAGTTATACTTGGCACAAACACTAATTAAAGCACAAAAAACACAATCATAACAGTAGCATAATTGTGCTAACACTCAAGAACAGAAAGCAAAAAGCAAAAATAAATTTTATTCATCGGGTTGCCTCCCAACAAGTGCTAGTTTTACGCCCTTAGCTAGGCATAAAGCAAGGATCTAAGTTTTGTCATCTTTAAAGTCTTTGTAATCCAAAAGAGTGGGCACATCACTAGTTAAAGTTTTGACCTCTCCAAACCCACTTTCATCAATTTTCTCAACAAGATTTTCACCCTCCGAAATATTGGGACGCTTTCTACCTAAAGTTGACTCTTCTCCAATCCCTTTTTCATCGTTCTTAACTTTACTAAACAAGGAATCAATAGAAGAAACACCAATCATTTTAAGATCTTCATCATCTTCGCAAGAATAATCACTAGAAAAAGCTTTTTCTAAAAATTCTCTTTTAGCTCTAAGCATAGCAGTTCTTTTCTTACTTTCATCCATAGAAACATAAAGAGCTTTAATTGATTCATCTACTTTAGGAACAAAAAATTTCATCTTGAGATTTTCCACATCATGAGCAATTCTATCAACACTTCTAGACAAATCATCAATCTTATTCAACTTTTCTTCTATGGAAGTGTTGAAAACTTTTTGTGTATTGATAAATTCTTTAATATTATTCTCAAGATTAGAGGTGTTCCTATTATTATTGTAAGATTGATTTCCATAGGAATTACCATAATTATTAGAGGAATTACTAGGAAAATGCCTAGGATTAAAATTACCTCTATAAGCATTGTTGTTGAAATTATTTCTAGAGATAAAATTAACATCAATGGCATCACTATTTTGCTCAATCAAAGTAGACAAAGGCATATCATTGAAATCAATAGGAGCACTTTTACTAGCAACCAATTTCATAAGAGCATCAACTTTATCACTCAAAGAAAAATTTTCTTCAAACGAACTAACTTTTTTACTAGTAGGAGCTCTTTCGATATGCCATTGCGAATAATTTGCCATGATATTATCAAGCAATTTGGTGGCTTAACCAAAAATAATTTCCATAATAGTACCACCCGTGGCGGAATCTAAAAGATTACGAGAAACAAAATTCAATCCCGCATAAATTTTTTGTATGATCATCCAAAGATTTAACCCATGAGTTGGGCAATTCCTTAGCATCATTTTCATCCTTTCCCAAGATTGTGCAACATGCTCATGTTCAAGTGATGTCTACTACGCAACCTTCTCCTTGTAGACGTTGTTGGGCCTCCAAGTGCAGAGGTTTGTAGGACAATAACAAATTTCCCTCAAGTGGATGACCTAAGGTTTATCAATCCGTGGGAGGTGCAGGATGAAGATGGTCTCTCTCAAACAACCCTGCAACCAGATAACAAAGAGTCTCTTGTGTCCCCAACACACCCAATACAATGGTAAATTGTATAGGTGCACTAGTTCGGCAAAGAGATGGTGATACAAGTGCAATATGGATGGTAGATATAGGTTTTTGTAATCTGAAAATATAAAAACAGCAAGGTAACTAATGATAAAAGTGAGCACAAATGGTATTTCAATGCTAGGAAACAAGGCCTAGGGTTCATACTTTCACTAGTGCAAGTTCTCTCAACAATAATAACATAGTCGGATCATATAACTATCCCTCAACATGCAACAAAGAGTCACTCAAAAGTCACTAATAGCGGAGAACAAACGAAGAGATTATGGTAGGGTACGAAACCACCTCAAAGTTATCCTTTCTGATCGATCTATTCAAGGGTCCATAGTAAAATAACATGAAGCTATTGTTTCCATTTGATCTATCATAGAGTTCGTACTAGAATAACACCTTAAGACACAAATCAACCAAAACCCTAATGTCACCTAGATACTCCAATGTCACCTCAAGTATCCGTGGGTATGATTATACGATATGCATCACACAATCTCAGATTCATCTATTCAAACCAACACAAAGTACTTCAAAGAGTTCCCCAAAGTTTCTACCGGAGAGTCAAGACGAAAACGTGTGCCAACCCCTATGCATAGGTTCATGGGCGGAACCCGCAAGTGTTGGGAACGTAGTAATTTCAAAAAAATTCCTACGCACACGCAAGATCATGGTGATGCATAGCAACGAGAGGGGAGAGTGTTGTCCACGTACCCTCGTAGACCGAAAGTGGAAGCGTTAACACAACGTGGTTGATGTAGTCGTACGTCTTCACGATCCGACCGATCAACTACCGAACGCACGGCACCTCCGAGTTCAGCACACGTTTAGCTCGATGACGTCCCTCGAACTCCGATCCAGCCGAGTGTTGAGGGAGAGTTTCGTCAGCACGACGGCGTGGTGACAATGATGATGTTCTACCGACGCAGGGCTTCGCCTAAGCACCGCTACGATATTATCGAGGTGTAATATGGTGGAGGGGGGCACCGCACACGGCTAAGAGATCAATGATCAATTGTGTCTAGAGGTGCCCCCCTGCCCCCGTATATAAAGGAGCAAGGGGGGGTTCGGCCGGCCAAGGGGAGAGGCGCGCCAGGAGGAGTCCTACTCCTACCGGGAGTAGGACTCCCCCCTTTTCCATGTTCGACTAGGAGAGAGAGGGGGAAGAGGTGGAGGGGACGAAGGAAAGGGGGGCGCCGCCCCCTTCTCCTTGTCCTATTCGGACTGGGGGGAGGGGCGTGCGGCCCTGCCCTGGCCTCCTCTCCTCTCTTCCACCTAGGCCCACTAAGGCCCATTAAGTTACCGTTCGGGTAACCTCCCGGTACTCCGGAAAAATCCCGATTTCACCTGGAACACTTCCGATATCCAAACATAGGCTTCCAATATATCAATCTTTATGTCTCGACCATTTCGAGACTCCTCGTTATGTCCGTGATCACATCCGGGACTCCGAACAACCTTCGGTACATCAAAACATATAAACTCATAATATAACTGTCATCGTAACGTTAAGCGTGCGGACCCTACGGGTTCGAGAACTATGTAGACATGACCGAGACACCTCTCCGGTCAATAACCAATAGCGGAACCTGGATGCTCATATTGGTTCCCACATATTCTACGAAGATCTTTATCGGTCAGACTGCATAACAACATACGTTGTTCCCTTTGTCATCGGTATGTTACTTGCCCGAGATTCGATCGTCGGTATCTCTATACCTAGTTCAATCTCGTTACCGGCAAGTCTCTTTACTCGTTCTGTAATACATCATCCCGCAACTAACTCATTAGTTACAATGCTTGCAAGGCTTATAGTGATGTGTATTACTGAGTGGGCCCAGAGATACCTCTCCGACAATCGGAGTGACAAATCCTAATCTCGAAATACGCCAACCCAACAAGTACCTTTGGAGACACCTGTAGAGCACCTTTATAATCACCCAGTTACGTTGTGACGTTTGGTAGCACACAAAGTGTTCCTCCGGTAAACGGGAGTTGCATAATCTCATAGTCATAGGAACATGTATAAGTCATGAAGAAAGCAATAGCAACATACTAAACGATCGAGTGCTAAGCTAACGGAATGGGTCAAGTCAATCACATCATTCTCCTAATGATGTGATCCCGTTAATCAAATGACAACTCATGTCTATGGCTAGGAAACATAACCATCTTTGATCAACGAGCTAGTCAAGTAGAGGCATACTAGTGACACTCTGTTTGTCTATGTATTCACACAAGTATTATGTTTCCGGTTAATACAATTCTAGCATGAATAATAAACATTTATCATGATATAAGGAAATAAATAATAACTTTATTATTGCCTCTAGGGCATATTTCCTTCAGTCTCCCACTTGCACTAGAGTCAATAATCTGGATTACACAGTAATGATTCTTACACCCATGGAGTCTTGGTGCTGATCATGTTTTGCTCGTGGAAGAGGCTTAGTCAACGGGTCTGCAACATTCAGATCCGTATGTATCTTGCAAATTTCTATGTCTCCCACCTGGACTAAATCCCGGATGGAATTGAAGCGTCTTTTGATGTGCTTGGTTCTTTTGTGAAATCTGGATTCCTTTGCTAAGGCAATTGCACCAGTATTGTCACAAAGATTTTCATTGGACCCGATGCACTAGGTATGACACCTAGATCGGATATGAACTCCTTCATTTGCTGCTTCCGAAGCAGCTATGTACTCCGCTTCACACGTAGATCCCGCTAGGACACTTTGCTTAGAACTGCACCAACTGACAGCTCCACCATTCAATGTAAACATGTATCCGGTTTCCGATTTAGAATCGTCCGTATCAGTGTCAAAGCTTGCATCAACGTAACCATTTACGATGAGCTCTTTGTCACCTCCATAAACGAGAAACATATCCTTAGTCCTTTTCAGGTATTTCAGGATGTTCTTGACCGCTGTCCAGTGATCCATTCCTGGATTACTTTGGTACCTCCCTGCTAAACTAATAGCAAGGCACACATCAGGTCTGGTACACAGCATTGCATACATGATAGAGCCTATGGCTGAAGCATAGGGAACACCTTTCAGTTTCTCTCTATCTTCTGCAGTGGTCGGGCATTGAGTCTGACTCAACTTCACACCTTGTAACACAGGCAAGAACCCTTTCTTTGCTTGATCCATTTTGAACTTCTTCAAAACTTTGTCAAGGTATGTGCTCTGTGAAAGTCCAATTAAGCGTCTTGATCTATCTCTATAGATCTTGATGGCCAATATATAAGCAGCTTCACCGAGGTCTTTCATTGAAAAACTCTTATTCAAGCATCCCTTTATGCTATCCAGAAATTCTATATCATTTCCAATTAGCAATATGTCATCCACATATAATATAAGAAATGCTACTGAGCTCCCACTCACTTTCTTGTAAATACAGGCTTCTCCAAAAGTTTGTATAAAAACAAATGCTTTGATCACACTATCAAAGCGTTTATTCTAACTCCGAGAGGCTTGCACCAGTCCATAAATGGATCGCTGGAGCTTGCACACTTTGTTAGCTCCCTTTGGATCGACAAAACCTTCCGGTTGCATCATATACAACTCTTCTTCCAGAAATCCATTCAGGAATGCAGTTTTGACATCCATTTGCCAAATTTCATAATCATAAAATGCGGCAATTGCTAACATGATTCGGACAGACTTGAGCATCGCTACGGGTGAGAAGGTCTCATCGTAGTCAATCCCTTGAACTTGTCGAAAACCTTTCGCAACAAGTCGAGCTTTATAGACAGTAACATTACCGTCAGCGTCAGTCTTCTTCTTGAAGATCCATTTATTTTCAATGGCTTGCCGATCATCGGGCAAGTCAACCAAAGTCCATACTTTGTTCTCATACATGGATCCCATCTCGGATTTCATGGCCTCAAGCCATTTTGCGGAATCTGGGCTCACCATCGCTTCTTCATAGTTCGTAGGTTCGTCATGGTCTAGTAACATGACCTCCAGAACAGGATTACCGTACCACTCTGGTGCAGATCTTAATCTGGTTGACCTACGAGGTTCAGTAATAACTTGATCTGAAGTTTCATGATCATTATCATTAACTTCCTCACTAATTGGTGTAGGTGTCGCAGAAACTGGTTTATGTGATGATCTACTTTCCAATAAGGGAGCAGGTACAGTTACCTCATCAAGTTCTACTTTCCTCCCACTCACTTCTTTCGAGAGAAACTCCTTCTCTAGAAAGGATCCACTCTTAGCAACGAATGTCTTGCCTTCGGATCTGTGATAGAAGGTGTACCCAACAGTCTCCTTTGGGTATCCTATGAAGACACATTTCTCCGATTTAGGTTCGAGCTTATCAGGTTGAAGTTTCTTCACATAAGCATCGCAACCCCATACTTTAAGAAATGACAACTTTGGTTTCTTGCCAAACCATAGTTCATAAGTCGTCGTCTCAACGGATTTCGATGGTGCCCTATTTAGAGTGAATGCAGCCGTCTCTAAAGCATAACCCCAAAATGATAGCGGTAAATCAGTAAGAGACATCATAGATCGCACCATATCTAGTAAAGTACAATTACGACGTTCGGACACACCATTACGTTGTGGTGTTCCGGGTGGCGTGAGTTGACTCAAATATTCTCCTCCACGATCTGATCGTAGAAACTTTATTTTCTTGTTACGATGATTTTCAACTTCGCTCTGAAATTCTTTGAACTTTTCAAATGTTTCAGACTTATGTTTCATTAAGTAGATATACCCATATCTGCTCAAATCATCTGTGAAGGTGAGAAAATAACGATATCCGCCACGAGCCTCAATATTCATCGGACCACATACATCTGTATGTATGATTTCCAACAAATCAGTTGCTCTCTCCATAGTTCCGGAGAACGGTGTTTTAGCCATCTTGCCCATGAGACACGGTTCGCAAGTACCAAGTGATTCATAATCAAGTGATTCCAAAAGTCCATCATTATGGAGTTTCTTCATGCGCTTTACACCGATATGACCTAAACGGCAGTGCCACAAATAAGTTGCACTATCATTATCAACTCTGCATCTTTTGGCTTCGACATTATGAATATGTGTGTCACTACTACCGAGATTCATTAAAAATAGACCACTCTTCAAGGGTGCATGACCATAAAAGATATTACTCATATAAATAGAACAACCATTATTCTCTGATTTAAATGAATAACCGTCTTGCATCAAACAAGATCCAGATATAATGTCCATGCTCAACGCTGGCACCAAATAACAATTATTTAGGTCTAATACTAATCCCGAAGGTAGAGGTAGAGGTAGCGTGCCGACGGCGATCACATCGACTTTGGAACCGTTTCCCACGCGCATCGTCACCTCGTCCTTGGCCAGTGTTCTCTTAATCCGTAGTCCCTGTTTCGAGTTGCAAATATTAGCAACAGAACCAGTATCAAATACCCAGGTGCTACTGCGAGCTCTGGTAAGGTACACATCAATAACATGTATATCACATATACCTTTGTTCACCTTGCCATCCTTCTTATCCGCCAAATACTTGGGGCAGTTCCGCTTCCAGTGACCAGTCTGCTTGCAGTAGAAGCACTCAGTCTCAGGCTTAGGTCCAGATTTGGGTTTCTTCTCCTGAACAGCAACTTGCTTGCTGTTCTTCTTGAAGTTCCCCTTCTTCTTCCCTTTGCCCTTTTTCTTGAAACTAGTGGTCCTATTGACCATCAACACTTGATGCTCCTTTTTGATTTCTACCTCCGCTGCCTTTAGCATTGCGAAGAGCTCGGGAATTGTCTTATTCATCCCTTGCATGTTATAGTTCATCACGAAGCTCTTGTAGCTTGGTGGCAGTGATTGAAGAATTCTGTCAATGACGCTATCATCCGGAAGATTAACTCCCAGTTGAATCAAGTGATTGTTATACCCAGACATTTTGAGTATATGCTCACTGACAGAACTATTCTCTTCCATCTTGCAGCTGTAGAACTTATTGGAGACTTCATATCTCTCAATCCGGGCATTTGCTTGAAATATTAACTTCAACTCCTGGAACATCTCATATGCTCCATGACGTTCAAAACGTCGTTGAAGACCCGGTTCTAAGCCGTAAAGCATGGCACACTGAACTATTGAGTAGTCATCAGTTTTGCTCTGCCAGACGTTCATAACCTCTGGTGTTGCTCTTGCAGCAGGCCTGGCACCCAGCGGTGCTTCCAGGACGTAATTCTTCTGTGTAGCAATGAGGATAATCCTCAAGTTACGGACCCAATCCGTATAATTGCGACCATCATCTTTCAACTTTGCTTTCTCAAGGAACGCATTAAAATTCAACGGAACAACAGCACGGGCCATCTATCTACAATTAACATAGACAAGCAAGATACTATCAGGTACTAAGTTCATGATAAATTTAAGTTCTATTAATCATATTACTTAAGAACTCCCACTTAGATAGACATCCCTCTAATCATCTAAGTGATTACGTGATCCAAATCAACTAAACCATAACCGATCATCACGTGAAATGGAGTAGTTTTCAATGGTGAACATCACTATGTTGATCATATCTACTATATGATTCACGCTCGACCTTTCGGTCTCAGTGTTCCGAGGCCATATCTGCATATGCTAGGCTCGTCAAGTTTAACCTGAGTATTCTGCGTGTGCAAAACTGGCTTGCACCCGTTGTAGATGGACGTAGAGCTTATCACACCCGATCATCACGTGGTGTCTGGGCATGACGAACTTTGGCAACGGTGCATACTCAGGGAGAACACTTTTATCTTGAAATTTAGTGAGAGATCATCTTATAATGCTACCGTCAATCAAAGCAAGATAAGATGCATAAAAGATAAACATCACATGCAATCATTATAAGTGATATGATATGGCCATCATCATCTTGTGCTTGTGATCTCCATCTCCGAAGCACCGTCATGATCACCATCGTCACCGGCGCGACACCTTTATCTCCATCGTAGCATCGTTGTCATCTCGCCAACTATTGCTTTTACGACTATCGCTACCGCTTAGTGATAAAGTAAAACAATTACATGGCGATTGCATTGCATACAATAAAGCGACAACCATATGGCTCCTGCCAGTTGTCGATAACTCGGTTACAAAACATGATCATCTCATACAATAAAATTCAGCATCATGTCTTTGACCATATCAAATCACAACATGCCCTGCAAAAACAAGTTAGACGTCCTCTACTTTGTTGTTGCAAGTTTTACGTGGCTGCTACGGGCTTAGTAAGAACCGTTCTTACCTACGCATCAAAACCACAACGATAGTTTGTCAAGTTGGTGCTGTTTTAACCTTCGCAAGGACCGGGCATAGCCACACTCGGTTCAAATAAAGTGAGAGAGACAGACACCCGCCAGTCACCTTTAAGCAACGAGTGCTCGCAACGGTGAAACCAGTCTCGCGTAAGCGTACGCGTAATGTCGGTTCAGGCCGCTTCATCTCACAATACCGCTGAACCAAAATATGACATGCTGGTAAGCAGTATGACTTATATCGCCCACAACTCACTTGTGTTCTAATCATGCATATAACATCAACACATAAAACCAGGCTCGGATGCCACTGTTGGGAACGTAGTAATTTCAAAAAAATTCCTACGCACACGCAAGATCATGGTGATGCATAGCAACGAGAGGGGAGAGTGTTGTCCACGTACCCTCGTAGACCGAAAGCGGAAGCATTAACACAACGCGGTTGATGTAGTCGTACGTCTTCACGATCCGACCGATCAAGTACCGAACGCACGGCACCTCCGAGTTCAGCACACGTTCAGCTCGATGACGTCCCTCGAACTCCGATCCAACCGAGTGTTGAGGGAGAGTTTCATCAGCACGATGGCGTGGTGACAATGATGATGTTCTACCGACGCAGGGCTTCGCCTAAGCACCGCTACGATATTATCGAGGTGTAATATGGTGGAGGGGGGCACCGCACACGGCTAAGAGATCAATGATGAATTGTGTCTAGAGGTGCCCCCCTGCCCCCGTATATAAAGGAGCAAGGGGGGTTCGGCCGGCCAAGGGGAGAGGCGCGCCAGGAGGAGTCCTACTCCTACCGGGAGTAGGACTCCCCCCTTTTCCATGTTGGACTAGGAGAGAGAGGGGGAAGAGGTGGAGGGGAGGAAGGAAAGGGGGGGCGCCGCCCCCTTCTCCTTGTCCTATTCGGACTGGGGGGAGGGGCGTGCGGCCCTGCCCTGGCCTCCTCTCCTCTCTTCCACCTAGGCCCACTAAGGCCCATTAAGTTACCGTTCCGGTAACCTCCCGATACTCTGGAAAAATCCCGATTTCACCTGGAACACTTCCGATATCCAAACATAGGCTTCCAATATATCAATCTTTATGTCTCGACCATTTCGAGACTCCTCGTTATGTCCGTGATCACATCCGGGACTCCGAACAACCTTCGGTACATCAAAACATATAAACTCATAATATAACTGTCATCATAACGTTAAGCGTGTGGACCCTACGGGTTCGAGAACTATGTAGACATGACCGAGACACCTCTCCGGTCAATAACCAATAGCGGAACCTGGATGCTCATATTGGTTCCCACATATTCTACGAAGATCTTTATCGGTCAGACCGCATAACAACATACGTTGTTCCCTTTGTCATCGGTATGTTACTTGCCCGAGATTTGATCGTCGGTATCTCTATACCTAGTTCAATCTCGTTACCGGCAAGTCTCTTTACTCGTTCCGTAATACATCATCCCGCAACTAACTCATTAGTTACAATGCTTGCAAGGCTTATAGTGATGTGTATTACTGAGTGGGCCCAGAGATACCTCTCTGACAATCGGAGTGACAAATCCTAATCTCGAAATACGCCAACCCAACAAGTACCTTTGGAGACACCTGTAGAGCACCTTTATAATCACCCAGTTACATTGTGACGTTTGGTAGCACACAAAGTGTTCCTCCGGTAAATGGGAGTTGCATAATCTCATAGTCATAGGAACATGTATAAGTCATGAAGAAAGCAATAGCAACATACTAAACGATCGAGTGCTAAGCTAACGGAATGGGTCAAGTCAATCACATCATTCTCCTAATGATGTGATCCCGTTAATCAAATGACAACTCATGTCTATGGCTAGGAAACATAACCATCTTTGATCAACGAGCTAGTCAAGTAGAGGCATACTAGTGACACTCTGTTTGTCTATGTATTCACACAAGTATTATGTTTCCGGTTAATACAATTCTAGCATGAATAATAAACATTTATCATGATATAAGGAAATAAATAATAACTTTATTATTGCCTCTAGGGCATATTTTCTTCAGCAAGTTGATCACCAAAACATACATCAAGTGGATCACGTGATATCCCATTGTCACCACAGATAAGCACGACAAGACATACATCAAGTGTTCTCAAATCCTTAAAGACTCAATCCGATAAGATAACTTCAAAGGGAAAACTCAATCCATTACAAGAGAGTTGAGGGGGAGAAACATCATAAGATCCAATTATAATAGCAAAGCTCGCGATACATCAAGATCGTACCACCTCAAGAACACGAGAGAGAGAGAGAGAGAGAGATCAAACACATAGCTACTGGTACATACCCTCAGCCCCGAGGGTGAACTCTCTCTCCTCGTCATGGAGAGCGCCGGGATGATGAAGATGGCCACCGGTGAGGGTTCCCCCCTCCGGCAGGGTGCCGGAACAGGGTCCCGATTGGTTTTTGGTGGCTATAGAGGCTTGCGGCGGTGGAACTCCCGATCTATTCTGTTCCCCGGTGGTTTTAGGGTATATGGATATATATATAGGCGAAAGAAGTCGGTCAGGGAAGCCACGAGGGCCCCACGAGGGTGGAGGGCGCGCCCAGGGGGGTGGGCGCGCCCCCTGCCTCGTGCCTTCCTCGTTGCTTCCCTTACGTACACTCCAAGTCTTCTTGATTGCTTCCGTTCCAAAAATAACTCTCTCGAAGGTTTCATTCTGTTTGGACTCCGTTTGATATTCCTTTTCTGCGAAACACTGAAACAAGGAGAAAAACAGAAACTGGCAATGGGCTCTGGGTTAATAAGTTAGTCCCAAAAATAATATAAAAGTGCATAGTAAAGCCCATTAAACATCCAAGATGGATAATATAATAACATGAATACTTCATAAATTATAGATTCGTTGGAGACGTATCAGCATCCCCAAGCTTAATTCCTGCTCGTCCTCGAGTAGGTAAATGATAAAAGAAATAATTTATGAAGTGTGAATGCTAGCAGGTGCACAAGTTTGATCAATGATAATTTCAATCACCTTTTCTAGCATCATGATATGTCATAACAGTAGCTCAACTCATAGAACTTTTCATGATCAAGTAACAAACTATTCACATGTTAAAGTATAGATCATAAACTTTCTTGAAAACTAACAAACCGTGTTATTAGTCATCAAACAATTACAATTCATCTTATTTTCAGGAAGAGTATATGTCAGAGCTTTAATTCCGCAAACTTCACATACTCAACTATCATTTAGTCTTCCATGATTGCTACCACTCAAAGCATATTTTTAGAACAAATAGTATTCATCGAACACAGAGAAAGATAGGGGCTTAATGTTTCGCCTCCCAACCTTTTACCTCAAGGGTAATGTCAACAATAATAATTCATGCTCAAATATATTTGAATGGCCATAGATGCTTAGATCTTTCCATCACATGATGCTTGCCAACTAAAGAGTAGGTTGGAATGAAAAGGAATACTACTGACTCTTGCATAAAAGTAAAAGATAGGCCCTTCACAGAGGGAAGCAGGGATTTGCAGAGGTGCGAGAGCTCGAAGCTAAAACAGAGATGAAAATAATTTTGAGAGGTATGCTTTCATTGTCAACATAACGACCAAGAGTTCCCAATATCTTCCATACTACATACATTATAGGCGGTTCCCACGCAGAAAGGTAAAGTTTTTACTCCCCCTCCACCAACATTCACACTCCACGGCTTGTCCGAAACAACGGGTGCCTTCCAACTATCAACATTCCTGGGGGAGTTTTGTTTAAATTATTTGTGAATTTGTTTTTGATCTTTTGATCATAGGACTGGGCATCCCAGTTACCAGCCATTTTCTCGTGAATGATGAGCAGAGTCCACTCGTCGTGAGAATAACCCACCTAGCATGGAAGATGCTGACAGCCCCTAGTCGCTACATGAGCGATTCGGGCATACAGAACAGATTATTATTTGAAGATTTAGAGTTTGGCACATGCAAATTTACTTAGAACGGCAGGTAAATACCGCATATAGGTAGATATGGTGGACACTCATGGAATATACTTGGTTCAAGGGATTTGGATGCACAAGCAGTATTCCCCGCTTAGTACAGATATTTTGGCTAGCAAAGGATTCTAAATAGCAAGCACCACATGTTAGAGGATCCATAACAATATAACTTCTATACAAATACACCCAAGCATAACTCATTATGTTGTCTTCCTTGTCCAACTTCAACTAATTTGCTCAGGTTTGAAAATAATTAATGGGGCTCACAATCATAGAAGATGTCCAAGATAGTATATTTATATGTGAAATCTCTCTTCCGTCAATATTCTTTCATGAATTGTTCAAGTGACCAATACAATGTTTGCTAACCTTCAATAAATTTACCACCTCTACTTCTTATATGTGAAGGCATTACTCCCCATGGGAAAGGCATATGAAACATATATAATTTTATATTTATGACATTCAAATCATTCAACCATTTACCCATAGGATATAAGTGAAGCACACGAGTAAATGACAAACTACTCCAAAAAGATATAAGTGAAGATCAATGAGTAGTTAAATAATTATGTAGCTATGTGAAGACTCTCTAACATTTAAGAATTTCAGATCTTGGTATTTTATTCAAACAGCAAAAAAAATAAAATAAAATGACGCTCCAAGCAAAACACATATCATGTGGTGAATAAAAATATAGCTCCAAGTAAAGTTACCGATGAACGAAGACGAAAGAGGGGATGCCATCCGGGGCATCCCCAAGCTTAGGCTCTTGGTTGTCCTTGAATATTACCTTGGGGTGCCTTGGGCATCCCCAAGCTTAGGCTCTTTCCACTCCTTATTCCATAGTCCATCGAATCTTTACCCAAAACTTGAAAACTTCACAACACAAAACTTAACAGAAGATCTCGTGACCTCCATTAGCGAAAGAAAACAAAACACCACTTAGGTACTGTTATGAACTCATTCTAAATTCATATTGATGTAATATCTACTGTATTCCAACTTCTCTATGGTTCATACCCTCCAATACTACTCATAAATTCATCAAAATAAGCAAACAACACATAGAAAACAAAATCTGTCAAAAACAGAACAGTCTGTAGTAATCTGTAACTAACGCAAACTTCTTGAACTCAAACAATTCTACAAAAATAGGACGACCTAGATAATTTGATTATTGATCTTCTGCAATTGGAATCATTATTTTGTCACGTTCTGGTGATTTTAAACAATTGTTTTCGTTAACAGAAAGTTTCTGGAATTTTCAGCAAGATCAAATAACTATCATCCAAGAAGATCCTATAGGTATTACTTGGCACAAACACTAATTAAAACATAAAACCACTTCTAACCAGAGGCTATATGATTTATTTATTACTAAACAGGAGCAAAAAGCAAGGAACAAAAATAAAATTGGGTTGCCTCCCAACAAGCGCTAACCTTTAACGCCCCTAGCTAGGCATGACGATTTCAATGATGCTCACCTAAAAGATAAGAATTGAAACATAAAGAGAGCATCATGAAACACATGGCAAGCACATTTAAGTCTAACCCACTTCCTATGCATAGGGATTTTGTGAGCAAACAACTTATGGGAACAATAATCAACTAGCATAGGAAGGCAAAACAAGCATAACTTTAAAACTTTAAGCACATAGAGAGGAAACTTGATATTATTGCAATATGTAGAAGCATATGTTCCTCTCCCATAATAACTTTCAGTAGCATCATGAATGAATTCAACAATATAACCAGCACATAAAGCATTCTTTTCATGATCTACTTGCATAGAAATTTTATTACTCTCCACATAAGCAAATTTGTTCTCATGAATAATAGTGGGAGCAAACTCAACAAAATAACTATCATGTGAAGCATAATCCAATTGAAAATTAAAATCATGATGACAAGTTTCATGGTTATCTTTATTCTTTATAGCATATGTGTCATCACAATAATCATCATAAATAGGAGGCATGCTTTCATCATAATAAATTTGCTCATCAAAACTTGGGGGACAAAAAATATCATCTTCATCAAACATAGCTTCCCCAAGCTTGTGGCTTTGCATATCATTAGCATCATGGGTATTCAAGGAATTCATACTAACAACATTGCAATCATGCTCATCATTCAAAAATTTAGTGCCAAACATTTTAATGCATTCTTCCTCTAGCAATTGAGCACAATTATCGGAATCCTTATTTTCACTGAAGACATTAAAAAGATGAAGCATATGAGGCAACCTTAATTCCATTTTTTTGTAGTTTTCTTTTATAGACTAAACTAGTGATAAAATAAGAAACTAAAAGATTCAATTGCAAGATCTAAAGATATACCTTCAAGCACTAACCTCCCTGGCAACGGCGCCAGAAAAGAGCTTGATGTCTACTACGCAACCTTCTCCTTGTAGACATTGTTGGGCCTCCAAGTGCAGAGGTTTGTAGGACAGTAGCAAATTTCCCTCAAGTGGATGACCTAAGGTTTATCAATCCGTGGGAGGTGTAGGATGAAGATGGTCTCTCTCAAACAACCCTGCAACCGGATAACAAAGAGTCTCTTGTGTCCCCAACACACCCAATACAATGGTAAATTGTATAGGTGCACTAGTTCGGCGAAGAGATGGTGATACAAGTGCAATATGGATGGTAGATATAGGTTTTTGTAATCTGAAAATATAAAAACAGCAAGGTAACTAATGATAAAAGTGAGCACAAATGGTATTGCAATGCTAGGAAACAAGGCCTAGGGTTCATACTTTCACTAGTGCAAGTTCTCTCAACAATAATAACATAGTCGGATCATATAACTATCCCTCAACATGCAACAAAGAGTCACTCAAAAGTCACTAATAGCGGAGAACAAACGAAGAGATTATGGTAGGGTACGAAACCACCTCAAAGTTATCCTTTCTGATCGATCTATTCAAGAGTCCGTAGTAAAATAACATGAAGCTATTGTTTCCGTTTGATCTATCATAGAGTTCGTACTAGAATAACACCTTAAGACACAAATCAACCAAAACCCTAATGTCACCTAGATACTCCAATGTCACCTCAAGTATCCGTGGGTATGATTATACGATATGCATCACACAATCTCAGATTCATCTATTCAAACCAACACAAAGTACTTCAAAGAGTGCCCCAAAGTTTCTACCGGAGAGTCAAGACGAAAACGTGTGCCAACCCCTATGCATAGGTTCATGGGCGGAACCCGCAAGTTGATCACCAAAACATACATCAAGTGGATCACGTAATATCCCATTGTCACCACAGATAAGCACGGCAAGACATACATCAAGTGTTCTTAAATCCTTAAAGACTCAATCCGATAAGATAACTTCAAAGGCAAAACTCAATCCATTGCAAGAGAGTAGAGGGGGAGAAACATCATAAGATTCAATTATAATAGCAAAGCTCGCGATACATCAAGATCGTACCACCTCAAGAACACGAGAGAGAGAGAGAGATCAAACACATAGCTACTGGTACATACCCTCAGCCCCGAGGGTGAACTACTCCCTCCTTGTCATGGAGAGCGCCGGGATGATGAAGATGGCCACCGGTGAGGGTTCCCCCCTCCGGCAGGGTGCCGGAACAGGGTCCCGATTGGTTTTTGGTGGCTACAGAGGCTTGCGGCGGCGGAACTCCCGATCTATTCTGTTCCCCGGTGGTTTTAGGGTATATGGATATATATATATAGGCAAAAGAAGTCGGTCAGGGAAGCCACGAGGGCCCCACGACGGTGGAGGGCGCACCCAGGGGGGTGGGCGCGCCCCCTGCCTCGTGCCTTCCTCATTGCTTCCCTTACGTACACTCCAAGTCTTCTGGATTGCTTCCGTTCCAAAAGTAATTCTCCCGAAGGTTTCATTCCGTTTGGACTCCGTTTGATATTCCTTTTCTGCGAAACACTGAAACAAGGAGAAAAACAGAAACTGGCACTCGGCTCTGGGTTAATAAGTTAGTCCAAAAAATAATATAAAAGTGCATAGTAAAGCCCATTAAACATCCAAGATGGATAATATAATAGCATGAATACTTCATAAATTATAGATACGTTGGAGACGTATCATCAAGTTGCTTGAAATTCATGATCTGGGTTTAAGGGAAATAATTTTTGCTGGAGGAAAATACTTAGTGATAAAAGCATCTTTGCACTTGTTCCAAGAATCGATACTATTGCGAGGCAAAGAAGAGAACCAAAATTTTGCAGAATCACGCAAAAAGAACGGAAATAATTTCATCTTGACCACATCATTATCCACATCTTTTTTCTTTTGCATATCGCATAATTCCATGAAGGTATTAATATGGGACGCGACATCCTCATTAGGAGTACCAGAAAATTGGTCTTTCATAACAAGATTCAGCAAAGCGGTATTAATATCACAAGTCTCCGCACTAGTGGTGGGAGGAGCAACGGGAGTGCCAATAAAATCATTGTTGTTGGTAGTTGAGAAGTCACATAATTTGGTGTTCTCTTGAGTCATGATGACCACACAACAAGATTGCACTAAAAAAACAGATCCGGCAAGAAAACGCCTAACGGAAAAAGAGAGGAGAATAAAACGGCAATTTTTTGTGAAGTGGGGGAAAGAAAAACGAGAGGCAAATGGCAAATAATGTAAATTGCAAGGAGATGAGATTTGTGATTAGGAACCTGGTTATGTTGAAGATCCTTCCCGGCAACGGCGCTAGAAATTGTGCGTGGCCGGGAGACTATCTTGACTTGATCCTCCCCGGCAACGGCGCTAGAAATTCTTCTTAATGGTAGCTAGAACTACGTCGGTATTTCCCCGGAGAGGGAGGGATGATGTAGCACAACGACAGTAGAGTATTTGCCTCAGTTATGAAACCAAGGTATCGAACCAGTAGGAGAACCAAGCAACACAACGTAAACATCACTTGCACACAAATAACAACACCTCGCAACCCGACGTGTTAAAGGGGTTGTCAATCCCTTTCGGGTAACGGCGCCAGAAATTGGCAAGCGGACGTGAGATAAATTGTAGTAGATTGACAGATCGAACGCCAAATAAAATAAATAAAGATAAAATGCAGGAAGGTATTTTTGTATTTTTGGTTTAATAGATCTGAATAAAAATGCAAAGGAAAAGTAGATCGCAAGCAAATATATGAGAAAGAAGACCCGGGGGCCGTAGGTTTCACTAGTGGCTTCTCTCGAGAAAAATAACAAACGGTGGGTAAACAAATTACTGTTGGGCAATTGATAGAACTTCAAATAATTATGACGATATCCAGGCAATGATCATTACATAGGCATCACGTTCAAGATTAGTAGATCGACTCCTGCCTACATCTACTACTATTACACCACACATCGACCGCTATCCAACATGCATCTAGTGTATTAAGTTCATGAAAAAACGGAGTAATGCAATAAGAACGATGACATGATGTAGACAAGATCCGTTTATCTATATGGCGGTAGATATAGATCCCGTCATTTTATCGTTATTAGCAACGATACATACGTGTCGTTTCCCCTTCTGTCACTGGGATCGAGCACCGTAAGATCGAACCCACTACCGGGCACCTCTCCCCATTGCAAGATAAATAGATCAAGTTGGCCAAATAAAACCCAAATATCGGAGAAGAAATACGAGGCTATACGAGATCATGCATATAAGAGATCAAAGAAACTCAAATAACTTTCATGGATATAAAAAGATATGACTGATCATAAACTCAAAGTTCATCAGATCCCAACAAACACACCGCAAAAGAGTTACATCATATGGATCTCCAAGAGACCATTGTATTGAGAATTCAGCGAGAGAGAGAGAGAAAGCCATCTAGCTACTAACTACGGACCCGAAGGTCTACAAAGAACTACTCACGCATCATCGGAGAGGCACCAATGGAAGTGGTGAACCCTTCCGTAATGGTGTCTAGATTGGATCTGGTGGTTCTGGACTCTGCGGCGGCTGGATGAATATTTCGACGCTTGTTCTAGGGTTTCTGGAATATTGTGGTATTTATGGAGCAAAGAGGCGGTCCGGAGGCCACCCGAGGTGGGCACAACCCACCAGGGCGCGCCCTGGTGGGTTGTACCCCCCTCGGGGCACCCCCAGGTGCAACCAGGGCCCATTGCCTTTCTTCTGGCCCTTAAAAAATCGTCGGAGTTTCGTGGCATTTGGACTTCGTTTGATATTGATTTCCTGCGATGTAAAAAACATGGAAAAAATAACAACTGGCACTTGGCACTATGTCAATAGGTTAGTACAAAAAAAAATATAAAATAACTATAAAATGATTATAAAACATTCAAGATTGATAATAAAACAACATGGAATAATAAAAAATTATAGATACGTTGGAGACGTATCAGTAGCCGAGCATGCTATCTACTCTCGATTTTGCACGTGGAGCCAACAACCCAGAAGGAGGAAGCGGAGTAAAGAATTTGAATGAGTGAAGGGGATCCAAACGCTCTAAGAGATAACTCATTGTAGACATTTTAGCAGGTTGATGCCTCCTGGTGAACTTAATATCTGTCAACAGTCCGACCAACCCTCCGACGGCTCAGATCTCCACCGTGGCCTTTCGATGCTGGATAGAAAGTGTGCCGGAAGGGGATCCGGCTTGCTTGCTCCCTCCCATGTTTTCATCCGTGCTCCCACTTCATCCTACGATTATGTTTTGCTTTATCTTATTTCAATCAAATCAAGGCACGTGCGCGGGAGCATGAATAGGAGCACGCGCGGGGCGCAGGTCCGCCGGAAGTAAGGGCACGTGTCGGCTGCAAGATCCAGGTTCCCGTTCAACTCCAGATAAGAGTACGATACGATCCGAGGTGTACTACCATCTGCCGTGGCGAAAGCGAAACGCAGCGAGAGGCGTAGAGTAGCACGCACGCCGCCGCCGCCGCCGCCCTCTTCGTCTTCTCCACTGCTAACCCAACAGACGACGGAACCCAAATCGCGCAAATTCCAATCCGGCCTCCAACAAGCAAACCCGCGGAAGCTCTGCCCGTCGGCGTGTCTCCTTGGTTCCTCGCGCCCGATTCTCCCCGATCCGAATCAAGCAAGCGCGGCCGCGTGCCCCGCCTGCGCCTTGCCGCAGATCGGGGAGTTCAGAGAACCCCAGGTAGCGCTGAGGCAAGACCAAATCGGCAGCGGTTGCGGTTGTTGTTGCGGGTGACGGTGAGATGGCCGGGGGAGGGAACAGGAAAGGGTCTGGCGCCGAGGAGCTGAGGATCGGCAGCGGCAACGTGTTCGCGGCGCTCGAGACGCTCAAGAAGAAGAAGAAGAAGCCGGCGGCGGCCGAGAAGAAGCAGGCGCCGGTGGTGGAAAAGCCGGAGGTGTTCTGGGCGCCCGCGCCGCTCACGGCCAAGTCCTGGGCCGACGTTGAGGACGATGACGATGATGACTACTTCGCCGCCACCGCGCCGCTGTGCCCCGTCCGGGAGGCCCAGGGGGACGACGCTGATGCCGGCCATGAGGACGACAAGGAGCATTCTGCCCTTGAACAGGTCCACCTCGCTTCTCCCACTGCTCGCTTGTGTCCCCTTCTTTATATTCTTATATGCATGTTTAGTTGTTTGCATATGTGCTGTTTCTGGACTACAACGATTGAGCTACACCTCACTATTGCAAGGCTCTCCTCATGTGCCGGTTTGTTTGTGTTCTGTATGCATGGCATGATGTAATGCCGTGGGAACAAGTGGTATTGGGGACTTCAGGATAGAAATTCCCACCATGAGCCAATTTTTGTCTGCCGTCTTGGCGGCATCAATAAACTCTGCGGCGTCACGCCATGCATTCATAGGGCAGCACGTGGACGGTTGACTGCTATGGACAATTTATCGTTGCATGAAAATGTGATTTGTCAATTTTTTCCGTTACCGGAATGTTTTGAGATCTTTGGCACGCTCTATTTATGAAGGCTCAAATTTGCTGTTCACGAGGTAGCCAATTTAGGTAATGTTGTTGCACGGGTATTTGATGTGTGAGGATATGGCGATATGTAACTAGAATTAGTTTATTTATGGAGTACTTGATATTGGTGGCACCGATAGTATAATGCTTGCTGACCTAGTCTGTAGAAATTAATCTGGTTATAGCTTTGTGACGCAAGCTAATTTGTGCCTATGGAATCGGGAAGAACAATAATGCAAATAATTAAGTGAAAAAATGTCCTGATTACAATAAGATAACTGATTACAACTTACTAGCGGCCCATCTTGTAGAATATTTATGTTAGACTAATAGTCTTTGGGCAATCAGGTCTAAGTTAAAGATAGATTTGGATGTGTGAGGATTTACCTGGCATAATTAGCACGGAATCACCTGCCTACATTTGATGTATGCCTTCAGCAGACAAACTATAATGCAAATAATTAAGTGGGACAAAACTACTCCCTCTGTAAACTTTTATAAGACGTTTTAGGTCACTATTACAGAGGTAGTATGTTGTAAAAGTGAACTACTAATGGCCCATATCAAACAATACTGATGTCAGTCCCTTGTGTAATCAGCTGGAATCTACATATATATTTGGATGGTGGCATTACTACCACTTGCCTGTTTGGGTATGTGCCATGGAAGCGTTTTTGGGCAAGTGTGATTTTTTGATGGATAAGAAATGTCTGGCCATAGTTATTCTAGGGTTCTAGCTCAAACTGATACATTTATTTTCTTTCCAGATTTGGTCTTATTTATTCTCATTTTATTTACTCCAGAAATCTAGCTGGTGTTCTGCCTTCCGTTGAATCAAAGGAAACAGGGTGGGAAAAAAACCCTGTAAGCGACTGTCACTCACGGGTGTGAAACAATGCCGTCAGCCAGGGCGTTTTTTTTCCTTTAGCATTTCCTTCTGGTTTTGGGTCCAACCAATGATAAAAAGGAAGTGCTTAAGCTTGTGCCTAGGTGCTAGGTGTTAGCAGAATGCCTGACCTTAAGCTTAGTGTGCTTACGCAATATATGCACTGGGCAGAGGCAAATCTAGGAATTTATGCCCAGCGCTTTTTTTCCCGGACCCTGTGCAAGCGGGAGCTACATGCACCGGGCTGCCCCCCTTTTATCTTGGGTCTAATCAAGGATATCTTTCATCCTAGCCCACAACGGTCCAGTACCCAGCCTGGGGCTTGGCAAATTCCCTGCTCTGCCTGACTCAATTGTGACATGGGACCACTTGTACACAATGTTGACTTGGTGCTGTGAACAGCATCCTGCATCTTTATTTAAGTTTTAATTCTGTTGAGTTCTACACAACTGGATTTTTGTTGTATAAGATATTATGTTGACTTCTAGAATATTCCGAGTATCATAAGAAGTGACTTTACTGGGCCTCTGGAAAAACCTGAATTTGAGGTCACGTTGTTGTGATCTGTGAGCAATTCCTACTACCTGAACAGAAAAAGTGCTTCAATTGATCTGTTTTATTTAGCTTTCTCCATATCTTGCGGTGTTAGCTTTAGATTCTAGGTTTCATGATGAATGAAATTGGGAGTGCTGCTCCTACATTCTAGAAAAGCTTTAGATTTCAGGTCAAATTTAGTGGGACCACACAAAACATCCACTACTCTAAATATAGTATGTGCCCTTTATATTTTGTACTCCCTCTGTCCCAAAATATAAGAACGTTTTTGACACTAAACGTTCTTATATTATGGGACGGAGGGAGTAGTATTAAGGGTTAACTCTCCATATGCCAACTGCACACTGCAGGAAATTGAGAGTGAAGATGATAGCCTTGATGATGAGGTTGATGCCGCTGCTGAGGATGAACATGAAGCAGGAGATGCTGTCCCTTCTGAGCTGTCTGTTCAGAAAGCTGTAGCTCCACTAGTACCTCCTAAAGAAACGGAAAGACAGCTATCCAAGGAGTTAAAGAAAAAGGAGTTGGAAGAGCTTGATGCTGTATTGGCTGAGTTGGGAATTTCACATGAATCAAGTAATGCTACTCAAGATGAAACAAATGGTAAGTTAAAATATCTTCTTCTCGCCATTAAATAATTCCAGAAGAAACATCCTCTGAAACCGAGCTTACCTAGATATGTCTTTATATCGGTAATTTTTGCGCTGTTCAAATTTTGTGACTTCTCTTGTAAGGCCTGAAGATGGTGATTCTGAAAGTTTATTAAGCATTGTGTTCACATGTTGAGCATATTGTGCAGACAAGGAAGGTATGGGTCAGGCTGCTGATGGAGGGAAAAAGGAAGATGCATCCGCTCCTCTGGAGAGTAAGACCTCCAAGAAGAAGAAAGCTAAGAAAGACAAGTCCTCAAAGGAGGCAGAAGAAACACTGGATCAGAACAATGTGGTCGACGATGCTGCTGGTGCGGAACCTGATGAAGATGTTGCTTCAGTGGATGTCAAGGAGCGCATAAAGAAGGTAGCATCAATGAAGAAAAAGAAGTCGAGCAAAGAGATGGACGCAGCAGCAAAGATTGCAGCATCTGAGGCGGCCGCTAGGAGAGCAAAGCTTGCGGCAGCAAAGAAGAAAGACAAGAACCACTATAATCAGCAGCCCGTGCGGTGAATTACTGCTCAGATTATGCAATTCCTTAGATACTGTGTGCCTCCGCTAGGAGGAGGCCACCGTCTGGTGCGCATCTTGGAATTCTCTATAGATGGACTTGTGGTGTACTGAGCTCTGAATTGTTCATCACAGAAACCCTTTTGAATACATGGTAAATGTGGATATTTCGTACTATATGTTTTGTTTTGAGTTAAATACACCGGAGGTGCCTAAACTTGTCCTGCACAGTTAGTTTGGTGCCTAAAGTTGCAAAATACATAAAATTAGTGCCCAAATTTGTTCAGTCGTGCAAATACGGTGCCTCTTTCCGTATTCAAACATACGCCCAAACATACGCCCTGCCCACGTGAAGTTCCAGCATTGCAGTGGCCCACATGTAAGTGGATACGTGCAGGGAGGAATTATTTTACAGAAACATCCCTTATATTTTATTTAATCATGTAGGGAAGTCCTCAAATACAGTGTATGCTAGAGAGAAATAACATGAAAAAAGATCTCCATGACTGTGTTTAGAACCTGCACCTCCAGGTTACCAAACGTCCCGATCTGCCCACGTGGGCAAACTATCCGGTATGTACAAGTAATAGCTAGAAAATTATGTAGACCAATTCCACGTGTTGCTTTGCAATTTTTCTGATGCGTAATCTACCGGTTTTATTTTTTATTTTTTTCTCCAAGTTCCTGTTTAGTTTTATGACACGCAAATTTCCCATATAAAAAATACAATAATTATCGATATGCAGTTACTATTTATTTTTATTTTTTTCATTGTGTACTTTGAAGAGGTAAAATTAACTTTTTCAAAAATATATGTGGATTTAAAAGTTTCAAAAAATATTTAAGATTATTCTGTAAATTTATATATCTTCATTCCGGACCAGAAGGATACATGATTATGATGTATCTTCATTGTATTTCTGAAATGCAAAATTATTAAACAATTGACAGCATTGTATTTTTTTGAAATTATTCAACATATATGAAAATTACTGTGTAGTAATATTAAATTCTAGAAATGTATCAAAACATGTCAACCGTGTTTGTAGAATTGTAAGGATAATTTTACACACACAAAAAAGTTAATACTCTATGGACATATTCTAAAACATGTTGAACCTGACAAATTTCGTAAACACGTTATAACTTTTGAATACATGTGAAACATTTTCCAAAAACATGAAATGCACTAGCGCTTTCTTTTAAGTTCATGGCAGCTGTAACTTTTTCTTGCATTTCTTCTTTCAAAAGGTAAAAACAATATGAAAGACCAAAAATAAACATAAACTTGAAAAATAAAAATAAAACTTGTGTGGGCCCAAACGAGTGCCATATATAAAGGAATAGCTTGAAGAGGTACGTAGCAGCCAAAGCGGATTTTCGGAGCACGGTGGCCACTGGGCATTTTTTTAAAGGTTAAAAATTGTCACTTAAAAGTTCAGATTTTTTTCACACCAGAAACGTATGCACGTGCTCTGACTGTCAAATTTCGTACAAAATTATGTTATATTATGCCCTGCAATAAAGACAAAATTCTTGACAAATAACAAGGAAAATTTTGCATGTATGTATATTTTTGGTATCTCTCACATACAAACGCGAATTTTGATGAAAATTCGCACAATATATTACACTTCTATGTGTGCACGTATAAAAGATTTTGGAATTCTTTTTAGTTGTAAAAATCCAATTCTCTGAACTTAAGAGAAACTGGCACAATATGCCCGTGCTCCAAAGTTACCTTTTGCACAGCAACACCGTATATATAATTCGACCTTATAAAAGTTCACTGTGCATATTTTGGCGTGGTGGATAGCTTATGCGTACAATACAATCTGCGACCGTGAGATCTCAGCATGGATTCTAAATCATCCAATTTATTTTTACTATTGGCTTTCATACGTGATTAAATAAAATATGAGGCGACTCCTCACGCGTAGGCTACCCAGCTCCTCCCCTGCTCTCAGCCACTTACATGTGGGCCACCGCCACGCTGTCACTCCATGCCGGCATAGGGTACGTCTGGATACGGAAGGAGGCACCGTATTTGCACAACCAGACAAGTTCGAGCATCAGTTTCATGTATTTTACAATTTTAGGCACCAAACTGACCGTACCGAACAAGTTGAGGCACCCCTAGTGTATTTAACTCTTTTGTTTTGTCGTTGCTTGTGTTGGTTTGCTGATTTGCTTTGATTTTGCTTGTTGTTTTGATTTTTCTTGAACGGAATCGGGTACACTCCCTAATATCGTGAGTTAGGTTCAGTTATTTCTATTGCTTTTTTTTCTTCGGTACAATTCAGTGTTTTTTTTGTTGGAAAGGCCTTGATAGCTTAGCTTTATTAAAATGAGTTAATTACATGTGCAGTACAAAAACTTGCAGGGAACTTTCAAAATCATACATAAACTAAAAAATCCCAGAAAAATGGTACACTAACTTATCTAACAGCACATTTTGGTACAATTTTCGTTAACCTTAACGGTGCACTGTTTGTGCGCCTGGGAGCCCCAACCGTAAACATAGTCTGTAGAAGCATGCTGGGTTCCTGACTAATACACCACTTGATACTTCTTTTTTTGAGGGAACACCACTTGATACTTTTTGTCACACTAGAGGCAAGTTTGTTTTTATAGGGCCGGCCATTTCCGCTGTTCTGTCGCTCTGCCTCTACCTATGTGTGGGTCCCATTTGTCAGTCGGACAGCGAAATAAAAGAAATCAAAAATAATGAGCGGATATACGATTCGAGACCGAGCTGTTCGCTGGTTGGCATACGCTGACCACTACAGCAGTACTTCTCCTTGTATGACACTTCAGGGCATCTTGAACGGCAACTCGCAAATTTTTTCCGCATCCGTCTATAAATAGAAGAGACCACTTCACGGACATAGATGTTGAAGACCGTCATCCAACGCTATCATGTATATATGTTTACCAGTAAATTTAAATTCAAATATACTCCGATCCACACAACGCGCCGGATCGCATGCCCGATCACAACCAAAAAGATGCAAATATGCTTAATTTTTACATGTCCGCATCCAAAAGAGTATCAGTCCGGCAGTACGTGCTACTCTGCCCTGTCGGACCGGCAATCCCAGTTGTCTGCTCTCCGATCAAGGTGGTGTCATCGCCGCCGTGTAGGCCACCTCTACCTCTGCGTTAGCGTACGCCTCCGTCGCATCCCCATTCTCCGCCGCCGGCAACTGGTGTTTCTACTGCTGCAACATTCTATTATTGTTGCTGCATCATCGTCGGTCTATGTGTAGGACCGCTGCGTGGCCGTCTGCCGAGCATCTCCCTATCCACGTCGTACCCCGGTCCCCCGCTCTAGGCATTGTGTCGGAGTAAATGGCCACGGGTAGCCTAACCGACTCCCCCTGACTCTTTAAAAATTATCAGGCTAATCGAGCCTTCAAGCATCCAAAGCACCGGGCCGCCTTCCCCTGGCCGGCTATCTCACAGGCCGACTACCGGAAGGCGACCCAGCCTCAAAAACCTTTCCGAAAAGAACCACAAGATGGCCGACTCCTGGAAGCCGGCCCCAAGGGGACCGACTCCCAGAAGCCGGCCACAAGAAGACCGACTCCCAGAAGCCGGCCACAAGAAGACCGACTCCCAGAAGCCGGCCACAAGAAGACCGACTCCCAGAAGCCGGCCAAGACTGCACCCTCAAGGGCTGCACCCACATCACGGTGATGAGACGGGGCGTGGCTACAGTACAGCCTGCCACCCCCGAATCCCGAAGCACGCGTGGCCACAGTGCGCCGTACGGGTCGGCCATCCCCCGTCCGGCACGGCACTGTTGCCATGTTGACCATGACGCCACCCACAACAGGCGCCAGTACGGCCCGCGGGCGGCGGGCCCCTTCAGCCAGAGAGATGCTCGAAGGCGGCCAAGCCTCCCCCAGTCGGCCTGGGGCGTAGCCGGCTCCCAATAGCCGGCTACCTCCCTCCCTCGAAGTATGTGTATCATTAAAGAGACAAGACGAGGTAAGGCTACAGTGAGAGCCCGCTAGGCGGCGGCACTGTAGCCATGCTTACCTCGACAAAGCCCTCGTCATCAGGGGCGAGGCTACAGTAACCAGCCACCGGCAAGACCCCCAGGCGGTGGGGCCGGCCTGTCGGCCAAGAGGCCGGCAGTCGGCGGGCCCCAACGGTCGGCGGAGAAGCCGGCGAATACATACACTGACGGCTAGGACCCGCGTCCAGCCGGATTACCATTGTACCCCTGGGGTAGGCCTATATAACCCCCCGGGCACCCATGCAAAGGGTTGATCTCTTAGAGTTTTAGACACCACATAGAGAGAAGAGGAGAGCTAGCCTTGCCCTTCTTCCTCCTCTAGCCAAACAGCTCAAGGAGCCACTTGTAGCTACTTGTGTTGATCTAGTGATCATGCGGAGACCCCGCATAGCAGGATTAGGGATGTTATCTCCACGGAGAGCCCCGAACCTGGGTAAGATTCGCCGGCATGCATGTCTTCACCTTATCCCGTTTCCAGGCACCGGCGATGTCTTACTGGCTCCCACAATGATAAGCCACCTGTTGGCATATGTCGCACCTACCACCCGACATTTGGCGCCCACCGTGGGGCCAGGTGCACCGTCGTCCGGAGACCTGTTCTGGACGGGAACCCTTTTCCTCCCCAGCGAGCGTAGCCAGCCCGGCACGCACGATGGCGCTTGCCCCGACGCGCTGCAAGGCGTCGACCAGCGCGGCAAGCTGCCTCGCCGATCTGCTTGGCGAGGCTCGCATCTCCGACGAGCCTGCGTCCGACACGGGCACAGACTGCCCCGAGAGCCGCCTCGTCAGCCTCCTCGACCAGCTTCACGTCTCCAGCGAGCTTGCTGTGGAGTTGGAGTCGGTCGGCTCCACCGACCCGATGCTTGTCGACTCCGACACGGCATCGCTTGACGCCTTCCCCACCAACGTGGTGATCATCGACGACCCTCTTCCTCGAGCCGACAGTGGCAGCAACGCTGTCACTGAGGTGCTGGTCATCAGCCACGGCGCCGTCTCAGGCGAGAACGCCCACGACGCCCTACAAGCGGCGTTGCACGACTTGTCCGTCCCCATCCCGGCCGACGCCGACGCCGAGACACTGGAGGCACGCCGCCTCGCCCTCGTCACGGAGGGCCAGAAGATAGCATCCACGAGACGCCTCACTGAGGCTCACCAGCGCGAAGTCGACCGCGCCGCCTTCGGTACGCCACCTCCTGGCGGGCCGAGCCGAGCCGGCTTCGTCAAGAAGCGCGGCGCAGCCATCGCCAGCATGCTGGGAGCAGACCGCCCAGTCTACGCCACGCCACTCGAGAACCCGCGTGCCGCTCAGGCAGCCGTAGACGAGCTGAACGGGCTGGGGGCCGACGAGCTTTCCTACATGACTAGACGCATCCAGCAGCTGATCGACGCGGCCGCAGAGAGGCATGAAGCCAGCGCCCGCGCTGAAAGTCCTCTCCCACGCCGAGAGCACGGCGCGACATCCCGGACGCCGACTGCAGACGGCGCCCGCGGGAGAAAAGACAAGGAGCCGGCTGCTAGCCGCAGTCGGACTCGGCTCACCATTGAGCGCGACGCAGAAGGCCGCCCCCGAGCTGTGGAACGACGAGGCGATCCGCCTCCTCCCCCGCCTCGTGGGGAGAGATATCCCACCCCACCGCCTGTTACGCATCCGCTCTCGGCGGCCGACTAGGCCACCGCGAAGGAGTCGGCGAGAATGACGCCCGCCACCGGATCGACTGCCTGGCGCGATCCCTGGCGCTAGAAGAAGAAGATGATGTCGGCCCGCCTTGCTTTGGCCCCCGCATCCGCGACGAGCCCTTCCCCAAAGGGTTCTCACTCCCAAGAGACACGCAAAAATACAACGGCTCCGTGAAGCCGGAAGACTGGTTGATCGACTACTCCACCGCAGTCCGCATAGCGAATGGCAACAGGCGCGTTGCCGTGAAGTACGTCCCGCTCATGCTTTAAGGCACGGCACGCACTTGGCTGAACAGCCTCAAGCCCTACAGCATCAACAGCTGGCTAGACTTCACGGAAGTCTTCATCCGCAACTTCACCAGCACGTACAAGCGGCCTCCCAAGCCCCGCCAGCTCTCCTTGTGCGTCCAAGGGCCCAGCGAATCAACTCGCGACTACCTCACGCGTTGGGCCGAGCTCCGCAACTCCTGCGAAGGGGTGCACGAGGTTCAAGCCATAGAGTACTTCACCGCCGGGTGCCGAGAGGGCACCCTCCTCAAGCACCGACTCCTCTGCGACGAGCCAACTACCCTCGACGAGCTGCTGATCATAGCAGACAAGTACGCCACGGCCGACTCTTCAATGAAGACCGAGCTTCGAGTGGACGCCTCTGGAAAGGTGCTCGCTCCGGCTCCCAAGACGCAGGCGGGCGACTCCAATCGACGCCCTTGCCAGAACGACAACAAGCACAAGGCCCCTATGCTGCCTTCCACCAGTCGGCAAGTAGCCACAGTCGAAGATGAACAACCTGAAGAACGGCCCACGCCCAAGAAGCAGAAGGGCGGCAGGCCGGCTTGGCAGCCGTCTTTCTCCTACTAGCAAACCCTTGATGCCCCCTGCAAGTTCCACAGCAGCGCGAAGCCGTCCAACCACATGACCCAGAAGTGCCATTGGCTCATGCGGATCTCCAAAGGCGAGGGGCTGGTGCCGCTCCACCTGCCGGCCCGCCGCCTCCAGCCCCTCAGCAGCCGGCTGTTCGACCAGTAGTCGGAGCCATTCAAGATGAGTTCCCAAACGAGCACGCCGCCTACGTCGTCTTTACAAGCCAAACTGAAGACAAGCGCAGCCGGCGCCGACAACACCAAGAACTCAACGCGGTCGCCTCCGACAACCCAGAGTTTATGCATTGGTCCGAGAGGCCTATCAGCTGGAGCCGGGCCGATCATCCAGAGGTGATGCCATCTCCCGGCTCTTATGCATTGGTGTTGGACGCCACCCTCGCGACAGAAAGGCGAGCTGCCCGTTTCTCCCGTGTACTGATTGACGGTGGAAGCAGCATCAACATACTGTACCGTGACACCATGGAGAAGCTGAACATCAAGACGAAGCAACTCATGCCGAGTCGGACTGTGTTCCATGGCATCGTACCCGGCCTGTCCTGCTCACCAATCGGCAAGATCAAGATGGATGTTCTCTTCGGAGACAAGGATCACTTCCGCCGTGAAGCAATCTGGTTTGAAGTGGTGGATCTAGAGAGCCCCTACCACGCGTTGCTTGGCCGACCTGCCCTGGCCAAGTTCATGGTTGTGCCCCACTACGCCTACCTCAAGATGAAGATGCCGAGTTCGAAGGGGATCATCACCATAGCTGGAGACTACAAGAAATCCTCCGAGTGTGCTGCAGCCAGCAGCCGGCTGGCCGAGTCCCTCGTGATTGCTGAAGAGAAGAAGATGCTGGACCGAGTCGTGGCCATGGCCGGCAAGCAGCCGGCCCTGTCCCCTGACCCCAAGGAATATGATGCACAAGGCTCCTTCTAGCCGTCCAAGGAAACTAAGAAGATACCTCTGGACCCGGAGAACCCAGAGAGGTTTGCTGTCATTGGTGCAAACCTAGATAGCAAATAGGAAGGCGAGCTCGTCGATTTCCTCCGTGAGAATCGAGACATCTTTGCATGGTCCCCAAAGGACATGCCAGGTGTTCCGAAGGATTTCGCCGAGCACAAGCTACACGTCGGAGCGGACGCAAAACCGGTCAAGCAACCTCTCCGCCGACTATCGGAGGAGAAGAGAAGGATTGTAGGAGAAGAGATAGCCCGGCTCCTGGCAGCCGGCTTCATTATGGAGGTGTTTTTTCAGAATGGCTTGCCAACCCGGTCCTGGTGTTGAAGAAAAACAATAAATGGCGCATGTGTATAGGTTACACCGGCCTCAACAAAGCCTGCCCCAAAGATCTGTTTGCCCTACCATGAATCGATCAAGTGATAGACTCCACAGCCGGATGCGAGCTGTTGAGTTTCTTGGATGCTTACTCAGGCTATCACCAGATCAAGTTGGATCCAGCCGACCGCCTGAAGACCGCCTTCATCACACCATTCGGAGCTTTCTGCTACCTGACTATGACATTCGGCTTGAGAAATGCCGGTGCCACTTTTCAGCGTTGCATGCAGAAATGCCTCCTCAAGCAACTCGGCAGAAATGCCCACGTCTATGTAGACGATATTGTGGTGAAGACGGAGAAGCGCGGCACCCTGCTGGAAGACCTCAGAGAAACATTTGCCAACTTGTGCCGGTTTCAGATCAAGCTCAACCCTGAGAAATGCGTGTTCGGAGTACCAGCCGGCCAGCTTCTAGGCTTTTTGGTCTCCGAACGCGGCATCGAGTGCAACCCAGTGAAAATCAAGGCCATAGAGAGAATGGAGATTCCTACCAAGCTGCGAGACGTCCAGAAGTTTACCGGGTGCCTGGCCTCCCTAAACCGCTTCATCAGCCGGCTAGGAGAGAAGGCTCTCCCCCTGTACCGACTCATGAAGAAGTCAACCCACTTCGAGTGGAACGACCAAGCAGACCAAGCTTTCCACGAGTTGAAGAAAATGCTGACCACGCCGCCTGTCTTGGCGGCGCCGACTGAGAAAGAGCCCATGCTCCGTTACATCGCCGCGACAAGCCGAGTGGTCAGCATAGTTATTGTGGTCCAACGCCCAGAAGAAGGCCGGGCTTAGTTAGTCCAGAGGCCGGTGTATTATTTGAGCGAAGTACTGTCGACCTCAAAGCAAAACTACCCGCACTACCAGAAGATGTGCTATGGAGTATACTTTGCTGCCCAGAAGCTGAAGCCCTACTTTCAAGAGCATCCCATCACGGTCGTATGTACTGCCCCGCTCGCCGAGATCATAGGCAGCCGGGATGCATCCGGCCGGGTGGCTAAGTGGGCCATTGCGCTGGCTCCTTACACGATCTTCTACCAGCCTCGCACCGCCATCAAGTCCCAAGCATTGGCCGACTTCCTTGTCGACTGGGCCGAGACCCAGTACCTACCGCCGGCTCCCGACTCCACTCATTGGCGGATGCACTTTGATGGATCCAAGATGCGCACCGGCTTGGGAGCCGACATCGTCCTCACCTCTCCCAAGGGCGACAAACTCAGATACACATTGCAAATTCATTTTGCCGCCTCCAACAACGTGGCCGAGTACGAGGCGATCATACATGGGCTCCGGCTAGCCAAAGAGCTCGGCATCCGCCGGATCCTGTGCTATGGCGACTCGGACTTGGTAGTCCAACAATCATCTGGCGACTGGGACGCCAAGGACGCAAACATGGCGAGCTACCGATTCCTCGTTCAGCAAATCAGCGGATACTTTGAAGGATGCAAGTTCCTCCATGTGCCACGGGCCGACAACGAGCAAGCAGATTCCCTGGCACGAATCGGCTCCACCCGACAAGCTATGCCAACTGGCGTCTCTCTTCAACGCCTCCTCAAACCGTCTGTCAAGCCGTCTCCAGAATCAGACTCCATCTTCGTACCGCCTGCCCCTGATGCAGTCGGACCCGACTTGGGGAACCCAGCAGGCGGCTCGGGGACTTCGACAGGCGGCCCGGGGACTGCCGTAGTCACACCCGGCTCGGGGACTGCAGCAGTCGGCACGGGGACTGCAACGACACAACAGGCAGTGGCCAACTCCAATTCTTCACCACCCAACCCACCCATCCTGGTCGCAGTAGCCGTATTGGCAACAGAAGAAGTCACAGCTCCATCATGGGCCCAACCCATCCTCAACTTCCTGGTAAACAGAGAGCTGCCGACTGACGAGATCTCGGCAAGACAAGTTCAACGCCGAGCCGGAGCATACACAATAATAAATAGAGAACTCGTTAAGCGCAGCGTCACTGGAGTCTTCCAGCGCTGCGTCGAGCCAGAGAAGGGCATAGCAATCCTCAAGGACATCCACCAAGGCGAATGCGGCCACCACGCGGCCTCAAGATCACTTGTCGCCAAAGCTTTCCGCCATGGTTTCTTCTGGCCGACTGCTTTGGAAGACGCCAAGGAATTAGTCAAATGCTGCAAAGGGTGCCAAGTTTTCAGCTCCAAGCAACACCTGCCGGCTTCTGCACTCAAGACCATCCCCCTCACTTGGCCCTTTGCCGTCTGGGGGTTGGACATGGTGGGCCCATTCAAGACGGAGCGCGGCGGCATGACACATCTGCTTGTCGCCGTAGACAAATTCACCAAGTGGATTGAAGTGAAGCCAATCAAGAAACTGAACGGGCCGACTGCTGTGACATTCATCGCAGATATCACCACCCGGTATGGCATACCACACAGCATCATCACCGACAATGGCACGAATTTTGCCAAAGGAGCACTGGCATGTTTCTGCGCGACATAGGGCATCCGACTGGACTTAGCGTCCGTTGCTCACCCGCAGTCAAACGGCCAAGTCGAGCGAGCAAACGGCCTCATCCTCTCCGGCATCAAGCCCTGACTGGTCATACCACTGGAGCGTTCGGCCGGTTGCTGGCTCGATGAGCTACCGGCTGTCCTCTGGAGTCTGCGTACTACCCCGAACAAGTCAACCGGCTTCACTCCTTTCTTCCTTGTATATGGTGCCGAGGCTGCCATCCCAACTGACATCGAGTTCGACTCGCCTCGGGTCACCATGTACACGGAGGCGGAGGCCAAGGAAGCGCGAGAAGACGACGTCGACCTGCTGGAAGAGGGCCGGCTGTTAGCACTCAGCCGGTCCGCCATCTACCAGCAGGGTTTGCGCCGTTACCACAACCGGAAGGTCAAGCCAAGATCCTTTCAAGAAGGCGATCTTGTGCTCCAGCTGATCCAGCGAACAGCCGGCCAGCACAAGCTCTCGGCCCCTTGGGAAGGCCCCTTCGTCATCAGCAAGGCCCTAGGCAACGACTCCTACTACCTGATTGACGCACAGAAGCCAAAGGCACGCAAGAGGGATGATTCCGGCAAGGAGTCGGAACGACCATGGAACGCCAATCTCCTCAGAAGATTTTACAGTTAAAAGCAGTATGTACCACGCTACCTTTTGTATTAAGTACAAGACAACGGGCCCCCCGAGGTGCACTCGGGGACTACCCTCTTTTATCTATGTATGACGAGTGTCATACCTATGAATGTATTATTACATTTGATTTTCCGTCCGGCACCGGGTTCGATCAGTCGGCCCGGGGACTTGCCGCCTTGAGTTATATTAAAGTTCTACCTGCAGTCACACAAGTAGTGTGCCGGCATCCGAGCCCTCTCTTGTTGAAAGTCGCAGCTCGAAGAACCGACTGTCCGACTGGCAAGAGTCAAAGGCAGGAAAGGATGCCCACACGAAAAACGGCTAAGGACTAACGAACTTATATAACACAAGCCGGCCTCCCACCCCGCCTACCGGCTGTCAGAACAGCCGGCTGGCCGGCTTCCCATGCACCTTGCTACAATCTAAGAAAGCTAGAGTACTTGCCCTCCCAAACGGCCAAGCACTTCTCCAGCCACAGACTGCAGAGCAGCTGTCCGGCTGGGAAGGCGGCGACCAAGGGAGGGCGGCAAAGGAAACAACCAAAAAGATGAAAAGCAAATACAATCGAAAGCCAAGCACATGCATGATTATATTTACACAAAAGGCCTTCAACAGGCCGGCAGTCAACATAGTTTGAATACACCCCCAGTGGGTGGAACTGCGCAAACTTAACAAAACATTGTTCAAAGAGTAATAAACAGGAAAGCAAAGGCGGCGGATCAGGCTAAGGGCGCAACAGGCGAGCCGGGCTGGTCGGTGGAGACGGCAGTGCCGGCTGGAGGATTGGCCGGCTGGCGAGTCTCGGCTTGATCATCACCGGCTGCAGGCAGCGCGCTCGCACGCGCCTCGTTGCTGGAGGCACGATCAAGTTGAGGCTGGCCGGTTGCTCCACCATCTGGCACGGCGTCTTCACCATCCTCTCCCTCCTCCTCTTCGCCCTCGTCGCTGGAGTCGATCTCCTCCGCCGAGTCCTCGCCATCCAATGGGTTCAGCCCGAACCACTCCTCCGGCTGAGCAATGCCATCATCATCCACCTCAGGGGAAAAGGCGCGGGTGTCGGTGTAATCGGCGATTGCCGAGGCGCGCTCGATGATATCCGGCCGCACCGCCTCCAGCTCCTCGTCGGCCTCCTCCGCCAGGTGGCCAGCTGGTCCAAGCTCAGCTCAGGATACCAGGCTTTGACGAACTCCAGCGCCCGCCTGGCGCCTGACCGAGCCGCAGAAGCCTTCCAGGCCTCGAAGCGGCCAACCGCTACCTCCAGCCAGTCGGCAGTCCGACTGGGGGTACGGGGAACCACCTCGCCGGGCCAGAGGGCGGCCAGCACTTGCGCCCCAACACGCTGCCGGCTGGAGGTAGGCTTGGATCGCCAGAAGCTGCTCCTCAAGCGACCGACGAGCATTCGGCGCGATCTCAGCACCAGCGTGCCTTTACGCCTCGCGGTGGGCCTTGATGACCTGGTTGGCGGCAATAGAGTAACCAGGGAAGTACTCTGCACAAGAAAGAAAGGAAGAGAAAAAGAAAAAACACAAAGTCAGAGAATGGACCAAATGGCAAGCGGCAAGCAAAGGAACGAAGAAGAAGAAGGCCTACCATCAACCAAGTCTTCGATTTGGCCGTAGCCGTTGATCTGGGATTGCCTCGCCTCAGCCCAGCTCGCCGCCTCGGTCTCGTACTCGGCTTGGAGGGCGGCCTCACTGTCCTGCACCGCCTTCAGGGCCGCCTTGTGGCTCTCCTCCTTGTCGGCTAGCTTCTTGACCAGGCGGTCACGCTTCTGAGCCAAGGCGTCGAACTCGGCTTCCTTGGCGCAAAGGGCGTTCTGGGTCCCACCCAGCTGCTCCCTCAGGTTGGCATTGGCCCCTGCAGATATGGCAAAGAAGAAAAAAGCAATAAGAAAGAAGTCACAAGGAAAGATCCGGCCCGACTGCTCAGCAGTCTGCCCGAATCTCGGGGACTACACCCAGTGGGTGCACTGACGCGCCCTCACGTGAGATAAAAGATGAAGCACTTACTCCGGCTCTCAGTTAGATCAGCGATCTTCTGGGTCAGCTCCCGAGCCTGGGAGTTGAAGGCAGCCGCGCGGAGGTTATGGTAGTCCTGCAAGTCGGACAGAGAAGCGAATAAGAAACAAGATAGCAAACAAAGTCTACCAAGAAGTTCCAAGCCGCCTGCTCAGCAGCCGACTCGGAACTCGGGGACTACACCCAGTGGGTGCGCTGACGCGCCCCCATGAAAGAAATCAAGATCAAGAAACAAAAAAGCGAGAAGACTCACCCGAATGGCCGTCCGTGTTGCGAGGAACCCTTGATTGTACTATCTCAGCACGACGGCCTGGGACTGAAGCCGGTTCCAGACTTCTTGCGCCGCCACGTTCACCACGGCCGTCCCACCACCCGGCATCCACCCCGAGCTGGCGCTGGCTGTCTCCAGATCCTGGGCCGACGAGCTGGAGCCCGCGGCCTTCTTCGGGTCAGGCGCCGAAGTCGCCTTCCCCGCGCGCAGGCGCGATGGCGACCGGACCACCAGGTTTGTCCTTGCAGCCGCTCGCCTCCAGCCGATTGCGCGGGCGGCGCGTTAGGCCGGCTGCCTTGGTCCGCCCCAGTCGGTGATGGTGGTGCCGCCTCCTTGTCCCGGACGACGTCGTCGTCATCCTCCCTCTCCATCCCTGGCAGGTCGCCACCGGCTTCCTCCGGCGGGGGCTCCGGGATCTCGGGCGCCACGGCGCGCAAGGGGACGACAAACAAGGCCCCGGTCGCTGCGGCTGCAGCCTCCGCCTGAGCCTTGGCCGCCGTGTCGGCTTGTGCCTTCGCCGACTCCTTCGCCATCTGCTGCGCCGCCTTGGCAGCGGCCGCCCTCAGCTCCTCCGCCTCCCGCTCCTCCCGCGCCCCCCGCGCGTTCCGCTCCGTCGCCGCTTGAAGCTCGGCACGGGGGTCCACGCGACGGGTGCTTGCGGATCCTCCCGCCGATCCAACCACGGAGGCGGCAGCGGTCCGCTCAAGAGAGAGCGGAGCCCTGTTTGATGAATCAAGACAAGGACTTAGAAGAAGAGTATCGAAAAAAGAAGGAATACGTGAGAAGAATCGACACTTACGCCGAAACCTTTTGTGGTTGCTTCACCACCTTGCGGAAGCGGGCAGCCTTCGCGGCCACCTCGTCCCGCTTGGTCGCCGCCGCCCCGCTCTTGGGCCTCTTCGGCCGACTACCGAATATGCTCGGCGCGGCCCGGCGCTTCTGGGTGCCGCCTCGGGCAGCCGGTGCGGCAGATGAACCCACGCCAAGGTCGGACACCGGCTGGCGGCGCGGGACGATTTCCGCCTCGTCATCGTCCGGCCAGTCGTCGAAGCTGGCTCCAAGCCCGGAGCCGCCTGCTTTGCCGCCTCCCCCTCGGTGTTGTCGTCCATAGCGGCCGCCCCCAAGTCGGGGTCGTCCAAGTCATGCGCCGCCCGGTCGGGGAGAAATTGGCGCTCCGCCCCACTGCCCCGGCCGCCGGTCGTAGGAGAGGGCTCTGCCAAGACAAACCGACTGGTCAGAGTCGGCCAAGAGAAACTTGGTGACAAAAGTAAAGAAGAGAAGATAAAGCAAGCTTACCATAGGCGGGGGATGGGCACGGGAGTACAACTCCTTGCCAAACCGCCACTCATCAGTGAGCTTGCAGTTCGCGAGGTAGTTCACCATGAGAGCTACCTCGGAGTGAGGCATCTCCTTGGTGCACATCCGACTCGTATCGAATTGGCCGCTCATTTGACAGATGAAATGAGGGCGGATTTGGAGTGGGAGCACCCGGCGCACCACGAAGGCGGCCAGCAGGTCGGACCCGGTCAGGCCCTTCGACTGGATCATTACCCGGAGTCGGGCGACGGCGGCGGCTCCAGCCGGCGACAGCGTCCTGGCCCGATAGGACCACTGGGGCCGCCTCCCAGCCGGCGGGCCGGCTATGTAAGCCGGCAAGTTGACGAAGTCGCCTTGCAGGGCGACGTTCTTCACATGGAAGTACGATTTCTGCCAGAGCTTCACTGACTGGATCAGCGTGATGGCAGGGAAGGGGTTGTCGGCTACCGGCCTCCACACCGCGATGAAGGCGCCGCTCTGAGCCGGCACGCCCTGCATGCGGGTGCCGAGCTTGGATTGGAAGAATTTCCCCCCAGAGCTCGAGGGTGGGGAGGACGCCAAGGAAGCCCTCGCACAGAGTGACGAAGGCAGACAACAGCACCACCGTGTTTGGAGTGAGGTGGTGTGGCTGGAGCTGGTAGAATTCGAGGAAGGAGCGAAAGAAGGCGCTCGCAGGCAGGCCAAGGCCACGCAGGAAGTGTGAGCGGAAGATTACCCGCTCGCCTTCCTTCGGCGCCGGCGAGATTTCCTTCTTCGGCGCAAGACGGACCCGCACCTGGTCCTCGCCGGGCAACCGCCGCGTCTTGCGGAGGAAGTCAATGTGGTCCGCGTGGACGTTGGAGCCGTCCCAGTCTCTGCCGTGCAACATGACGGCAAGAAACTGATGAGAAAGGGCGCGGCGAAGGCGAAACCATGGCCCCGCGGCAGCGAAGCTGCGGGGTAGTGCGAAGACTAGAGGGACGGCGCGGCGGCAAGGGGCTGCTGCGACGGAGAGAAGGAAGAAGAAGATGGCGGAGTGAGGGTGAGCGTGCGAGCGTCTGCCGCTCCCCCTCCTCCCCCTATTTATAGCCTCATGTGACGAAGCCGAGGAGGCGAGGCGTGGGGGGGGCGTGGGATTAACTGCGCCCACTCCCCCATGTCCCGCGATTATTGCGCCCTAACGGTGTGCGGAAACTCCGTTGGAAGGCGAGCGGCCTGTTTTGGGCCACAGAAAATCCACGCCTGGGCCTAGGTGTGGGAGTGGTGGGCCCCGGCCTGCGGCGGCGTCCCGTCACGCGCGTGGGCTGGCAGGCTTTTCCAGCCGGAGGGTGCCATGTGGCGCGTGGGCGGCAAGCGGCCGGCCCGCAACCCGGCGTGTGCACCAGCTGGCTCCCGCCTTCAGACTTCAAAACCTCGCCAAGACGGCGCACCTGATCAAAGCCGGCTCATAGCTGCTGGCTCTTCAAGATAGGAAGCTGACTGAGCTTCTCGTCCTCCTTTTAACCTCGAAGCCCAACCAGCTTCGGGGACTACAGTCGGAGTAAATGGCCACGGGTAGCCTAACCGACTCCCCCTGGCTCTTCAAAAATTATCAGGCCGATCGAGCCTTCAAGCATCCAAAGCACCGGGCCGCCTTCCCCTGGCCGGCTATCTCACAGGCCGACTACCGGAAGGCGACCCGGCCTCAAAAACCTTCCCGAAGAGAACCACAAGATGGCCGACTCCAGGAAGCCGGCCCCAAGGGAACCGACTCCCAGAAGCCGGCCACAAGAAGACCGACTCCCAGAAGCCGGCCACAAGAAGACCGACTCCCAGAAGCCGGCCATAAGAAGACCGACTCCCAGAAGCCGGCCACAAGAAGACCGACTCCCAGAAGCCAGGCAAGACTGCACCCTCAAGGGCTGCACCCACATAACGGTGATGAGACGGGGCGTGGCTACAGTACAGCCTGCCACCCTGAATCCGGGAGCACGCGTGGCCATAGTGCGCCGTACGGGTCGGCCATCCCCAGTCCGGCGTGGCACTGTTGCCATGTTGACCATGACGCCACCCACGACAGGCGCCAGTACGGCCCGCGGGCGGCGGGCCCCTTCAGCCAGAGAGATGCTTGAAGGCGGCCAAGCCTTCCCCAGTCGGTCTGGGGCGTAGCCGGCTCCCAATAGCCGGCTACCTCCCTCCCTCGAAGTATGTGTATCATTAAGGAGACAAGACGAGGTAAGGCTACAGTGAGAGCCCGCCAGGCGGTGGCACTGTAGCCATGCTTACCTCGACAAAGCCCTCGTCATCAGGGGTGAGGCTACAGTAACCAGCCACCCACAAGACCCCCAGGCGGTGGGGCTGGCCTGTCGGCCAAGAGACCGCAGCCGGCGGGACCCACCAGTCGGCGGGCCCCAGCGGTCGGCGGAGAAGCCGACGAATATAGACACTGACGGCTAGGACCCGCGTCCAGCCGGATTACCATTGTACCCCTGGGGGGTAGGCCTATATAAACCCCCCGGGGCACCCATGCAAAGGGTTGATCTCTTAGAGTTTTAGACACCACATAGAGAGAAGAGGAGAGCTAGCCTTGCCCTTCTTCCTCCTCTAGCCAAACAGCTCAAGGAGCCACTTGTAGCTACTTGTGTTGATCTAGTGATCATGCGGAGACCCCCCAGAGCAGGATTAGGGGTGTTATCTCCACGGAGAGCCCCGAACCTGGGTAAGATTCGCCGGCGTGCATGTCTTCGCCTTATCCCGTTTCCAGGCACCGGCGATGTCTTACTGGCTCCCACAATGATAAGCCACCCGTTGGCATATGTCGCACCCAGCACCCGACACATTGCAACGAACAGCGTGCGGGCACCCATCTGCTCCCTGCCTGCCGTCCGCGCCCGAACGAGCTGTGGTGAAAAATACTCTAAGAAGAGCGGCATCGTGTTAATGTCAATGATGTAAGGCACGGTACCGGTGGGGGTTCCGAGCTGCTTGGCGGCGTAGTAATACAGAGGTTTGTAAGGCTCTGGCCAGGGCGCCTTCTGTACTATGCGCGCGCCCGTCTAGCAGCGCCTTCCATGACCGCCATGACCTCCACGCCCAACGCCACCACCAGGCCACTAGCGGCCAACCGCTTCTTGATACAGTATTAGTCAGATTTTTACCCAAAGACCGGTTGTTCCCTTGAGATCGATCTAGTTAATCGAGAGGGAAAACAGAAACCGACCAAGAGAGAACCATCGAGAGAGAATCCATGGCAGGCACCGCCGCCAGCATCGCTGCTTCCACAGTCGCCTCCACCACCACTGCCCTAATCTGAGCCACCATGAGCACTTGTCCACCCAATCTTCACCTTCCACTTTTGCATCCTCTTCCATCTCCAGCAGCGGACCTTCCCTTGGTTCACCTCCATCAGAGAAGCTCACAAGGACGAACTTTCTCCTCTGGAAGGCCATCATGCTACCCCAAATCAAGGGAGCACAGATGGAACTCTTCCTTGACGCCACAAGCCCGGCGCCCCCTGCTACCATCACCGTCACTAATGACGGGAAGGAGAGGAGCAGGTCTTCAACTACGCCCGGTCGATGTGGTACGCCCAGCAGCAACAGGTACAAGGATACCTTATGGGATCTCTGTCACATGAGGTTCTTGCACAGGTTGCTACTCTTCAGACGCCGGCTGAGGTGTGGAGTGCCATCCATGCCTCCTTTGCTGCTCAGACACAAGGTCAGATCGTCAACACCCGTATCGCCCTCGCCAACCTGCACAAAGGAAACTTGGGCATGCCCGAGTACCTTGCGAAGATCAAGGCCTTCGCTGATGAGATCGCGTGCACCGGTGATCCTCTCTCTAAAGGAGAGATAACCTCCTACGTGCTCAAAGGGCTGGACATCGATTACAATCGGGTGATCTCAGCCCTGGCTGCACGCGTTGAGCCGGTGACCGTCTAGGAACTCTACAATCAGTTGCTAAGTTTTGAAGCTCGCATGAATCTGCTGCAAGGTACCAATACTCATCAATCTTTAGTTAATGCTCTCACACGCGGTTGCGGCAATGGAGGCTGAGGCCGTGATCACCGTGGTCACCAGCAGGGGCGTGGCCGCAGCAACAGCAGCGGGCGTGGGCGCGCCAACAACTCTGGCCCACGCCCCTCGGGCGCCTCCTACTCCAACACTAGGCCAAGGTGTCAGCTCTGCAAGAAACCAGGGCATGAGGTGAAAGATTGCGGGCATCGCTATGATGAGGATTACGTGCCTGATGAACGTCACGTAGCTGCTGCAATCTGGGAGCAAGAAGGAGGAGACACCATCTGGTATGCCAACTCCGGAGCCACAGATCACGTCACCAGCGAGCTAGAGAAGCTTGCAAACTGAGAAAGATACTATGGCAATGATCAAATAAACACTGCCGCAAGTGGAGGAGGTATGGACAAACTTCGCATTGGTCAATCTTCCATTAACTTCCCTACTTCTAAACGTGATCTTCTTCTAAAAGATGTTCTTCATGTCCCTCAAGCAAACAAAAATCTTGCTTCCATGTCTCGTTTGTCAGCCGATAATAATGTTTTCAACTCACCCCAACTATTTTTTCATTAAGGATCGGGCAACGAGGGAGCTCCTTCATCACGGTAGATGCGTTGGCGGTCTATATCCCATTACATCAAGGGTTTTTAGTCGCAAGCATCGTCGTCAAGTCTACTCCGTCGTCAAGCCATCCTTAGAGAGAGGGCATTCTTCATCAAAGATAGTTGATCAAGTAGTGAATAAAGGCAATCTTCAATTGTCTCGTAGTGAGAATAAAGAGTCAGTTTGTGATGCTTGTCAATGTGCCAAGAGTCACCAACTTCCCTATCCCAAGTCATATAGTGTGTCGCATGCTCCTTTAGAATTGATATTCAGTGATGTACGGGGCCATGCCCGAGATTCTTTTGGACGAAAGAAATATTATGTTAGTTTCATTGATGACTATAGTAAGTTTACTTGGATATACTTGCTTAAATTCAAATATGAAGTTTTTACTGTCTTCCAAGAATTCCAAAAGCTTGTTGAGTGTCAATTTGACAAGAAAATTCTTATAGTCCAGAGTGACTGGGGAGGAGAGTATGAAAAACTTAACTCCTTCCGAAGCATAGGCATTGAACATCATGTTTCTTGTCCACATGCACATCAACAGAACGGTTCAGACGAGCGTAAACACCGTCATATTGTTGAAGTAGGGCTTTCCCTTCTTGCTCATGCATCCATGCCTCTCAAATATTGGGATGAAGCATTCATTGCTGCCACCTACCTTATCAATCGTTTACCTAGTAAAGTCATTGGGTACACTACTCCTCTAGAACGATTGTTCCACCAAAAGCCTGATTATAATTACCTCAAAATTTTCAGATGTGCATGCTATCCTAATCTTCGTCCATACAATCATCACAAACTTGAGTTTCGTTCCACTCAATGTGTGTTTATCGGCTACAGTAATCTTCGCAAAGGTTACAAGTGTCTAGAAATCTCAACTGGACGTATCTATATCTCTCGGGATGTCATCTTCAATGAAAATATTTTTCTGTTTGCCAAGTTGCATCCCAATGCGGGAGCACTTCTTTGTGCAGAAATTTCTCTCCTATCTGATCCTTTGACACGCCCTGATCACGGGGGAGAGTTAATAGAAAATGATCAAGTGACTAGTCCAGGAGAAAATATGGATACTAATGGAAAAAATCAAAGTTTTGATGTGATTTTATGTGTGCAGAAAAGGATAGAGGAGGCAGCGCTGGATCCCAAGTTGATCCCCTGTCTAGGAGGGGCGCGTGATCCAATGCTGATTCTGGGCGCGTAGCGCCAAGTGGCAGGGCCAGCAGTTCTGCGGAGCCCGTGGGCGACCGTGGCCCCAGCACGGAGCCCACAGAGCCAGACAGCGTGGAGCGCAGCCTCTCCCCACACGCCACATGGGAGCAGGCCGAGCTAGCGGCCGACAGCCCGACCGCTAGGGGCCCACCAACAGTGCACCGGCCCACATGTCTGGTCGCGCATCTCCAGGAGGTGCCACGCGGAGCTCCCTGCCAGGTGCGCCTGTTGCGAGGCGGATCTCGCTGGATGCCTCGGATTAGGAGCCTTCAAGCACGAAAATTTAGGGAGATTTGCTGGGATCCTCTGTGGCTGATTCTGGTGCTACAGAAACTATGGCTGCTCCTTTACATATAACATCTGAAGTTCCTCAGCGCAGTACCAGATCAAAATCTGGGGTATTTAAAACTAAGGAGTACAAACATGGTACAGTAAGGTATGATTTTCATAAACGTGCTTTTCTTGCTAGTACTGGGGAACCCACTCATTTAACTGAAGCTCTTGCCCACAAAGAATGGAAAGGGGCTATGGACAATGAATATCAAGCACTCATGAAAAATAAAACGTGGCACCTAGTACCACCAGAAAAAGGAAAGAATGTGATTGACTGCAGTGGGTTTATAAGATTAAAAGAAAGTCTGATGGAAGTATAGATAGATACAAGGCTAGATTAGTTGCAAAAGGTTTTAAGCAAAGGTTTGGAATTGATTATGAGGATACCTTTAGCCCTGTTGTTAAAGCAGCTACCATTAGACTTGTACTATCTATTGCCATTTCCAGAGGATGGAGTCTACGTCAGCTAGACGTTCACAACGCATTTCTTCATGGTGTTCTTGAGGAAGAAGTGTTCATGCGGCAACCACCAGGGTATGAGATCAAAAGCACACCTCATTATGTCTGTAAATTGGATAAAGCTTTGTATGGTTTGAAACGGGCCCCAAGAGCCTGGTACTCCAAGTTGAGCATTTAGTTACAACAACTTGGTTTTACTTCAAGCAAGGCAGATATCTCATTATTCTTTTATAACAAAGGAAACATTTCTATGTTTGTTCTTGTCTATGTTGATGATATAATTGTTGCTGGTTCCAGCTCAGAAGCCACCACCTGTTTACCTCGTGATCTTAACATGGAGTTTGCGCTCAAGGACTTGGGTGATCTTCACTATTTTCTTGGTATAGAGGTAGAACAAATCAAGGATGGGATACTTCTGACACAAGAAAAATATACTACAGATGTCTTAAGAAGGGTAGGGCTGGAACACTACAAACCGGTGAGTACACCACTCTCCACTTCTGAAAAGCTTACGATTGAAGGGGAGAGTTGCTCGGGGCAGATGATGCAACTAATTATAGAATTGTTGTTGGTGCATTGCAATATCTAACTTTGACTAGACCGGATATTTCATACTCTGTCAATAAGGTATGTCAGTATTTTCATGTGCCAAGTACAGTTCATTGGACAGCAGTAAAAAGAATTCTGAGGTATCTAAAATTTACAATGGGACTTGGAATCAAGATTACTAAGTCACCATCTATGCTTGTTAGTGCATATTCTGATGCAGACTGGGCAGGGTGTGCTGATGATAGAAGGTCCACAGGTGGATTTGCTGTGTCTCTGGGATCAAACCTTGTGTCATGGAGTGCAAGGAAACAGGCTACTATGTCACAGTCTAGCACTGAAGCAGAATATAAGGCTCTTGCTAATGCAACTGCTGAAATTATGTGGATCCAGACTCTTCTATATGAACTAGGGATCAAAGCTCCACAAGCTGCAAGGTTATGGTGTGACAACATTGGTGCGACATATTTGTCAGCAAATCCTGTTTTTCATGCACGTACAAAACACATAGAGGTTGATTTTCATTTTGTGAGAGAAAGAGTAGCACGTAAGCTACTTGACATCAAGTTTATTCCCACAGGAGATCAACTTGTTGATGGCTTCACTAAACCACTTACCACGAGGAGACTGAATGAATTCAAGTACAATCTAAACCTAGACAAGGTACCATAGGTTTGAATTAAGGGAGGATGTTAGAATATGTAGGATAGAAGTTATCTATTTAAGTTTGTTTCTATCTCTACTTCTGTTCTTTCTTCTCCTATAAGTTGTAATCTCTCTCTCTCGATGTAATCTGGAAGAATCCTAGCGATATTCCAATCTTTTAAGCCAAGGCAAACTTTCTATAAATATAGATGTGGCCCGAGACAAAGTGTTCAACGCTTCCCACGCAATCTCATATGGTATCCGAGCCAAGAGGTCTTGAGTTCAAGACCCTGCCAATGCAATATTAAATAAAATGATTCTACGACCTACATCGATCCCACGTCTAAGGACTAAAATAGCTTAGACATGAGGAGGAGTGTTGAAATATATTGCTCACCTCCCTCCATCAGTTCGGACTTTTGGATGAGTTGGCTGGTGCATGAATTCAATACACATAATTTAAAAAGTTCATCGTATATTGAAAAATGTTCCAGTATATAACAAAGATGTTCATCATATATCATACAGTAATATTCAGTGTGTATTTATACAATAATGCCAGTGTTTACTTACAAAATGTTCATCATATACTAAAATGTTTGGTGTGTATTTAGAAAAAAATGTTCACCATATATTTTAAAAATCACACCGTATACTGACCTATATAAAAAATGAAACGTGCAAAAAAAACAAGAACTGAAAAAGGATTAAAAGAAACCAAAACAAAAACACACACACATACAGAAAAGCGAAAACAGCCGAAAAAGGCCGGCTCGTCTGGCCTCACACGCTATTAGGTAGAGAAACAATTTGCTTCTGTAGACACGTCTTAGGATGCAAACTAGGGTTAGTCCCCCCGCCGTCGCCAGCGTCGATCCGTCGCCACCTTCTACCTCCGAGTTGATCGTGCTAGTTCAGATGAGATGAGAAGGAATTGTCTACTCCGTTTTGTTGGGTTGGTTTTGGCTATGGCGACTTCGTCGCTGCTAGCCTATACCATCAGTGATGGGAGTCAATTGCGTCTACGAACAGAGCCCTCACCAGCCTCGGCGCATAAGTATGTGTCATCTATGTCGTCTATGTCGTCTACGGATTGCCTTTGGAAGGAATATGTTGTAGGGGCCCAGTCAGGCTATGATCTGCCGATGGGATCAAGGTCTGTTAATATTCGAGATCTGCATCTAGCTGGCAAGGTAGCAGGGACGCTGCTCATATTAGATGGAACCACGGCTAGCACTAGTGATGAGGCTACAACGTTGGGGAAGGAATCAATTGTGAAGAGGAAAAGGCACCAAGATGGAACGGAGGTGGAAGAGATGGATCATACTATGGCAGCCTCCCATGAGGAGGACCGCCGGGCCCAATGAGTATTTTAAGTTGGATCTGTCATGGTTTGGGCCATCCCGCGACAGTTCGAGAAGTCCGTGACCCCACGGCCAAATTTGCCCGGCCGTGCTGAAAGTGCTAGTTATCGACTAGAGGGGGGGTGAATAGGCGATTTTTATGGAAGTCTTCAAAACATCGGAGTTTCGAAGACAAACAATAGAAATGAACCTATTGACATGCAGCGGAAGGTAGACTACACTAGACAAGCCATAGTCAAGCAAGTAATGAAGCTAAAGCACAAGACTATTAGCAGCTAGGTAGTATGGATCAAGATGGAAGAGAGTATGAAGCTAAACACAATAGTCGTCACACAGTGAAGTCAAACAGATAATTCAAGCAGGCAATGACTTCACGAAGACAAACTGTAAGTAAAGAGAGAGAGAAGATTGAACCAGTTGCTTGGTGAGGACAGTGATTTGTTGGACCAGTTCCAGTTGCTGTGACAACTATACGTCTGGTTAGGGAGGCTGAGATTTAACTCGGAAGACCGCGTCTTCACCTTATTACCCTTGAGCTAAGGACACCTAGTCCCCGCCCAATCACTCTGGTAAGTCTTCAAGATAGACTTCCAAACCTTCACACACTTCGTTCACCGGCAATCCACAACGACTCTTGGATGCTCAGAACGCGACGCCTAACCGGCTGGAGGATTCACAGTCCTCAAGTGTAACAAGTCTTCATGTCACGCAGACAGAAAGACTTCAGTGATGACAAACACTCTTTGAGCTCTGGGTGTTTTGGGCTTTGTCCTCGCAAGGATCTCTCTCTCAAATGCTTCGGAGGTGGGTTGCTCTCAAGCGACAAAAGTCGTGCACTAACTCTGAGCAGCCACCAATTTATGGTGTAGGGGGTAGGCTATTTATAGCCACTCGGCAACCCGACCTGATTTGTCCGAAATGACCCTGGGTCACTAAGGAACTGTCACGTGTTCCAACGGTTAGATTTCAAACACACACGGCAGCTTGACTTGGGCTACAAGTAAAGCTGACTTATCCGGCTCTGGATAAGATTTGCTCTCATTGTCTTCGCTTGAAGACATAGGATTTGGTTGAGCATCACTTCAGTCACTCTGACTTTGTTCACTTGGACCCCACTTAACAGTACGGTGGTTCCTATGACTCAACAAAGAAGAAAAGGAAACTACGAAATAGCTATGTCTTTGCACTCCATAGTCTTCACGTGAATGTCTTCTCGATTCATAATCTTCATTGTGAATATCTTCACATACCACCATTGTCTTCAATGTCTTCACACATTTTTAGGGGTCATCTCCGGTAGGTAAACCGAATCAATGAGGGACTACTACCTGTGTTATCCTGCAATTCTCACAAACACATTAGTCCCTCAACCAGGTTTGTCGTCAATACTCCAAAACCAACTAGGGGTGGCACTAGATGCACTTACAATCTCCCCCTTTTTGGTGATTGATGACAAACTGGTTGAAGTTTTCAACGGGGATAAAAGTATGTGAAATTGTAAAGGATTAAGATATTGTCTTCATAAGTAGCAAAAGGCTCCCCCTGAAGATGTACATATAAGTATTTTGCTTTTGAATGCAAATGCACATGGCAGGTTGTACTTGTGGAGATCCTCTTCAACTAATGAAGACAATTCATCATGCATGAAAGGATATAACGAAGGTAATGGCATGCACAATGAAAAATGGACGTCTGCAAAATGATTTCATGCGGGATTTATCATCGCACATGCGGAATTTATCGTCGCATCACAGAATAGCAGAAAAAGTAGCAGACGACCATCAAGTTTAAGTGTTACAACTCAAAGAACCAAATGTATCAAAAGTGAGAGTTGTAAGCACTTGGCAAAAGTATAGCAACCACCCATATGGATCCGCTTGAAGACTATCAACTCATATGCTTCTCCCCATTTTGTCAGTAAGGACCAAAAAGATTTGAAGACATAGAGCTTCTACTCGTTCTCATGAGGAGTAGGAGAAGCAGCAGGGTCGTCGTTGAGATTCGGTGGTGCAGAAGAACTTGGTGCAGTGTCGATGTGCGGTGACGTTGTAGTTGGTGAAGTAGCATCATCTTCATCATCGATGACTCGTGCATTGACAGTTGCCGCAGAGGAGGAGTACTCAGAATCTTTGAGTGAGGGAGTCCGACGCAAGACAACATTCCTGGGAGGAGTGAAATCAAACTTGAATCTCTCTGTGAAGCCATCTTGTTGAAGATCATCTTCAGAGCTTATCAGTGTCAGACCCTTCCACATCTGCCGTGAGTGACAAATGCATTCTTGGTGGCAAGGTTGCGAATGCGATTAACATCCACCAAGAGGCTTTGCATCTGATGCTTCAGCCAGTCATGATGCTTATCCTGTTTTTGATGCAGGGCAACGAGAAGTTCTCGGTCATTGAGAACACGAGAACGCTTTCGAGGCCGTTGAGCAATTGTGCTTTCAGTGGCTTCAGTATGGGCACGATGAGGTGCACGTGTATTGCCAGCTAAACGATACACACGAGTAGCAGCAAGAACTCCTTCAATGGGTTGAGTGAAACTTTGATGATCGACATTGTGAAGATAAATGGGCTCCTTGGCAGGTTCTGGGTATATGGCTTCGACAGACATATCAACCTCTGGTAAGAAGATAATGTGGTTGCGTGCAGAGGGCTGATAGTTGACAGCAGAGTGAAGCTTGATGAGGCGCATTACCCATGGAGCATAAAACTTCAGACCAAATAAATCAGAGCCAGATGCAGCCAATTGCCTGATGAAGAAGTCTTGAGCATTGAAGCTGATGCCATTGAAGATATAGAAAACCAATGTCTTCATTGCTCCTTCAAGCTTTGCTGCAGGAGAATGTCCTTTGACAGGCCATAGAGTTCGCCTGATGACATGATAAATAGTGCGGGGCAGATACTCTAGGTCTTCAACAAAGAATTGCCTTGGATATTCAGCATCGCGTGGCAGTGGCTTCATCATGCTCAGCATTTGGCTCATGTTTAGCTCAGGCTTCTGGAAGATGCTCTCCAAGGCATTGCGGTGAAGTTGACAACCAGGTTCATATAGTTCACCTGGAGTGGGCAGGCCAGTGAGCTCAATAATATCAAGAGCTTTGGCTTCATGGTGTACATTGCCTGTCATCCACTCAAGGATCCATGTCTTTGGATCCCTATTGTAGCCGCGAATGTGGAGGGTGGCATAGAATTGTAGCAGAAGCTCTTCGTTCTAGTGCTCTTTATCAGTCACAAATTGTAGCAGACCAGCATCTCTGAAACAGTCAAGGGTTTCTTCCAAGCAGGGCAGGCCAGCAATAGCTTCGCAGTCTAGACGCATATGGGGAAAGATGTGCCCTTGATCGTAAAGAACACAAGAGTAGTAACTGCGCTGCTGATAGCTCTAGAACCAATCAGATGAAATTCTTGGCTTCGAGTATGGGTTCTTGTTGCTATCAAAGAAGGTATTGTGTGCAATGAAGCCATTCACATTAAACAATCCTGGTGAAGTTGCTGTACCTGGAAACCTAGGCAGCCTCGGTTTTGGCTTCTGGACCTGAGGCCTGTGCTCCACATGATAAGCAAATTGAGGTCCGGGAGCAGGAGGAGGAACCAGAATAGGCCAGCGAACCATGACAGGTTGAACGCGATCAAATGCCAGCTCAATAGTGTGTGGCCTTGGAGGTGGTACAGGAGCATCGGCATTGACATGAGATGCTAGTGGTACAATGGCTTCAGGTGCAATATTGACTTCAGGTGCATTAGAAGCTTTAGGCACATTCACTTCTGGCGCCATATTAACTTCAGGTGCCACATTTGCTTCAGCCATGACAACGTCATTGGCTTCAGTATTGGTGTTGGTGGCCGCCTTAGTATTATCAACCTCCACTTGAGTAGCTGGAGGGTCGGACACGTTCTCCTCGAGAACAACTTCTTGTTTGGTAGGGGGTGTGGCAACACACTCTTCTTCTTCTTCACGGGTTTCTTGTTGTTCTGCGGCTGATGCAGCCGGTGTATCTTCAGCAGCTTTGGCTTCAGATTCTGAGACATTCACAGTTGGAGTGGCTTTAGGAAACACTTGGCGTGATACCGAGTTGTGGTGCTCTTATCCTTCTGGAACACTCGAAAGAGTGACTTGTGGCCTTGGTCCTTTGCGAAGCCTACGAAATGTGGGCGACGCTTGTGGAGAGGGAGTTGGCTGGACCACATAGTCATCATCATCAAGCACCGGACTGGTGACTTAAGTTGGGGGAGTACTCGGTGATTCTTCTTGACGGGGGGAGTCTTGAGGGTGATCAGCCCATGAATCATCCTGAGCAATTGGCGTCAAAGGATGACCAATGCTGATGAGTTTGCTGTTCGTGAGGACAGGCGATGATACCATTTGGTGCTCAATCTGAGGAAGGACTTCATCATCATTTACATTTTCTTGGGGACCAATGTCTTTAGGTGCGGTGGTGTCAACAAATGGAATGTCTTCAGCTTCAGGAGCCTCTGTGGTAGCAGGCTCGTGAACAATTAACTGACGCTCTCGGTGTTCAGATGCAGGACGAGCAACTGAGATTGGCTCGACGACAAGGGGCTCTGTGAGAGCAGCCCGATCTTTCTTCTTTGTCTTTCTCTTCTTGGTCGGTGGAGCATCATCAGTGGTGTTCTTGGTCTTGCGCTTTCTGGCTTCGGCTTCAGCTGCCCTTGTTTTCTTGAGTTCTGAAGCAACTATGGGGACCTTAGGTTTCGAGCCTGTCATACTAGCAGGGAAGACAATGCGAGGTGCTTCCTGCCTTGATGCTTCAGCTTGTGCCACAGCTGGCTTCTTCTTCTTGGCAGCCATCTTGGGGTCAATGCCTGGACGCCCAAGAGCCTTGCGCTTCTCAGCTTCATTATGAGCTTGAACACATTTGGCAGCGGAGAGCTTCATACGTTCTCTTGATCCTTTTGCTGCTTCACGTTTCTGTTGAAACTGCTCTTTGAGGTCATGCAACATCTGCTTGAAGTTTTGAACATCAGCCACGCTGAGCTTGGCCATGTTCTTCTTGAACTGAGCCTTCTCATAGTCAATTTTGTTCTTCAGTTCAACAATCTTCTGAGCCAGAGCCAGCTCATTTGCAATGGCTCCGTGAAAGGAGACACTGATGCCAATTGGAAGCTGAAGATCATCGATGCTGAGGTTCGCATTTTCAAACCACTCATCAATGAAGTTATTCAATATGTCCACGTCAAAGAGAGGAAAATCGTTAAGCGTGCGGTGATGCGAAGGAGAAAAAACTATATCACAGCCCTGACTAAACCAGATGGGCAAGTGACGGAGGATGTGGATGAGATGTGTGCAACGACGACGCAGTTTTACCAAACACTGTACACGTCGAAGGCTGCACAAACATGCAGGAAATTCTGGACGCAGTCCCAGCTAAAATTACTAATGACACGCGTGCCCAGCTTGATGCTGTCTATACCGAGGAGGAGGTAAAAACCGCCCTCTATCGAATGTTCCCCACAAAATCACCAGGACTAGACGGGTTCCCTACGCATTTTTAGAAGCATTGGGGAGTTTGTGGAGTGGAGGTCACTAGTGCTGTTTTGAAAATTGTTGAAGGACAGCAAAGTGCGGAAGGGATAAATCAGACCCATTTGGTGCTAATTCCTAAGGGAAAAAACCAGTCTTTGCTTGCACAATTTTGCCCTATCAGTCTTTGTAACGTGCTCTATAAGATAGCTTCAAAAGTCATAGCTAATTGCCTGAAGCTAGTACTTCCAGAGATCATCTCGGTAGAGCAGTCGACCTTTGTTCCTGGCTGGTTGATTACAGACAACATTATTGTGGCATACGAATGCTTGCATTTTATGAAGAGGGACATGGCTATCAAAAACCGTCATTGTGCTCTTAAATTGGACATGATGAAAGCATATGATAGGGTCGAATGGGATTATTTAAGAGCCATAATGCTGAAGTTGGGGTTCCCTCAGAGGTGGGTAAACATTGTCATGGGCCTGGTCATCTCACTCTCATATTCAGTTCTTTTCAATGGGAAGAAGTTGGAGGAGTTTAAACCTAGCAGAGGTATCCGCTAGGGAGATCCGATCTCCCCTCACCTGTTTTTGTTGGCAGCGGAGGGTCTTTCAGGCCTATTGAAAAATTTAAGTGTAGCGACCCGACCCGAATGGATCAAGTCTCTGTGCTTAAGTGTCATCCCTGGATCGGTATGCTGACACACACAGTACTCGAGGATTTATAACAAAGGTAAATCACATGTATAAAGTAACGTAAATACTATTACCTCAATCCAAATAGCGGAAGTAACAAGGTTGTGGATTCCCATCAACACCAATGGCAAAGTTGAGTGTAGAAATCGTAACCCTAACGTATCACTTACTCGTCGTAAGATATCCTGCAACATGAAACGTTGCAGCCCGAAAACGGGTCAGCACATGGAATATGCTGGCAAATTCACACCATAGAGAAATGATGAACAAAGGCTATCACTACATGCATATATGGCTGGTGGAAAAGCTCTATGGTTATAATGTTTTTGCGAAAAGCCAATTTTTCCCTACTGCAAAGGAATAAATTTTATTTGACTATCATGGTGGTTGTTAAACATTGAGATGGTTGACAACATCTCAATCCCAATTAAGTATCATCATTAACCCAACAGGATTAATTAAAGGAACATGATGAGATTCACATGATAATCCAAGTACTAGATACTCAAGTTGTCCATAACCGGGGACACGGCTAATCATGATTAGTTTGTACACTCTGCAGAGGTTTGTGCACTTTTCCCCACAAGACTCGATCTCCTCCGTTGGATTTCTCGCACTACTTGGTGTTTGAGAAACGGATGATCGAGACACAGTCTTTCAGAAGCATTTACTCTCTACTCCGGGCAGACCGTTACACCTACAAACCCCCTACATCTGCTAGTCCACCTCTTCAAGAGCTCACACAACTTACTCAACTATGCCAGAGCCCATAATGGCTTGTGGCTGCACACGGAAGTTTCTAGCCTGAATAATCTTATGACCCCTTTGAGTCTGGGTGGCGGTCCATAGGATGATCACACGGGTACTCCGGGATATCCAAAAATACAGGCAACACTGGGTTCTCCAGGTGCCTCAATCCACCCAGTTGTTTATTTAAGTAGCCACCTTAAGTTGAACCATTAATTAACAATCTCACATCTGTCATGGAAAATTCACTCAAACCCAATCCACGTCTACGAGCATAGCATAGCAATATAAGCAAACGTAGAAGTAACTCCAAGGGTTTGATAGTAAACAGGACAATAGGTACTACCTCATCTACTTCCCAAAAACCCACATATTAATCAGATCCTAATCATGCAGTTGTTTGAGGATTGATCTAATGCAATAAAACTGGGTAATGAAAAGTATGATCAAAGTGTGAACTTGCCTGCAATGTTGATGAAGATGATTCGCACTCAATACTCTGGATAGATCTACTCATCACACTCCGGTCAATCTATCGTAAGCAAGCAATGGTAACCACACATAAGCAATCACTCAAAAGATCAGAAAGAACGAGGAAAACAATTCGGAAAACTTCAAAACCAAGCAAATAACTCTTGCAACATAAAACAATTTCTAACGGTACCAAAATTAGATGAATTTGGCCTTATCAGAAAGTTTAGGTCAAGAGCTTTAATTTGCAAAAAGAATCAACTCAAACGGAGCTACGAAACTCAAATTACGATCAAAAGAAGTTTGAATTCAAATCTGTTCTAATTCAAATTTTAAAACTTTCAAAAACATGTTTAAGTTGTTTTACGGGAAAGAGGAGATCATAATGAAGAAGTGGGCATTGGTTTCGTTGGATTTGGATAAACGAGCAAAGAGTTGTGATCATTTGAAAATAAGGGGCTAGACTGTAAAATAAATAATTACACCTAGGCCCCTGGCCGCGAAAACAGAAACTAAAAATAAGAGCGTTCGCTGAACAGTACTAGGGAACGAATACGTTCGCTAGGAACTACTAAACAGAAAACGTTCATTAAATAACTAATCTAAAAAAACAAAACCGGCTAAAGGAAAAACTGCAGAAAGCCTAAAAGAATAAACCGGACAGGGCGGTTTTAAGGGTTTTACCGGCTCGGGCAAATAAACCGGCGGCGGCGGCGGTTCCTGGCGAAGTGCGGCGGTGAGGCGGAGCGACGCGGCGGCGGCGGCTCGGGTCCGGCGGCTCCGGTCGTCCAGGAGGGCGATGGAGAGGTCGGGGAGGGGCGGCGCGTCGCGGCGAGGAGGATGGCGGCGTCGGCGGCGGTCCACAACGACGGGACGAAGCGGGGCGGCGGCGGCAGATCTCATCGGGGCGGGACTCCGGCGAGGGCGGCGGTTGCGGCGAAGGAGGAGGAGAGAGAGGGGCCCGGGGCGGCGCCCTTTATAGGAGGGGAGGGGGCAAGGTGGCGTGGGGGAGGGGCAAGAGGAGGCCGGCGGCGGCACGGAGGCGGCGGCGATGCCATGGCGGCTCGGGACTCCGTCCCGAGCTCGGGGACGAGCGGGGCGCGGTGACGGGCCAGCTGGGCCGTGGCCTGGCGACTGGGCCGGCCCTGGTCCGGTCGGTCCTAACTTTTTTTTTAAAACTCGACGAAAAAATAAAATAAAGCGAAATTAAATAAAATAGAACCTAGGCATATAATATATCAAAATTTTTAGAAAAAGATTTTCTACGACATGAACATTTTTCTAAAGTCAAATAAAGTCCACAAAAATTCAATAAATCAAACAGTGCTACTGCCTTAATAAAATCCAATAAAAATCATTTTAAAAATACCAAAATGATGTCAAATTTATTTATCTCCAATTTTCGGATGTAGGGAATCATGTTCCCTATTTTCCATGTATTTTATTTTTGGAGAAAAATAATTTGAATATCACCCAAACAACTCCAAATTAAAAATAATTTCCAAAAGGACTTTGAATTTGATCCTTTGAAACTCCCAACTCATATTTCATATGTTTTGAAGAAGTCATTTTATCTTCGCTCATGAAAATCATTGAGTTGCATAAAGTTTTAGAATTGGAAATATTCTCAAATGAAATTCAATTATTTTCAACACCCCTTGTCATTTAAATAAATGGAAGAAGTCATGTCATCTTCTCTCCAGGGTTTTGTGATGAAAAGAATTTGAATTCATGGAGATCATAAAAGCAAAATGAAAGTTTGGGAAAGTCCTTTTATTCCCTCTCATTTAACTTTTCAAAAAGTTTCGAATTTCACTCACTTTCAGTCAATCAATCAAACAATCAATCAAAACTATCTATTTATTATAACATTCCAAAATTTAGAATTTTGGGATGTTACATTAAGTGAGTCATCTCAACTTGGGGGGATATAAGTGGCGTCATTGGCACCACCTGTCAATCACCTTTTATTCGCAGATGATAGCCTGTTGTTCTTCAAAGCAAATGGTGGACGGGCAACTGAGTTGTCAAACCTGTTGGATGTATATTGTCAAGCTTCAGGTCGGAGGATTAATCCTTCTAAATCAACGATATTTTTCAGCAAAGGATGCCCAACTAATATCAAAGGAATCCTAGATGTGCCAAACGAGACATTAAATGACAAGTACCTTGGTATGCCTTCGGACATAGTTACTTCAAAATTTGGTGCATTCAAATATCTCAAGGATAGATTGTGGAGCAAGGTGAAGGGATGGATTGAGAATATCTTCGGCGGGTGTAACATCCCAAAATTCTAAATTTTGGAATGTTATAATAAATAGATAGATTTGATTGTTTATTTGATTGTGGTGTGATTGATTGAGTGAAATTCAAAACTTTTTGAAAGTTAAATGAGAGGGAATAAAAGGACTTTCCCAAACTTTCACTTTGCTTTTATGATCTCCGTGAATTCAAATTCTTTTCAAATACAAAACCCTAGAGAGAAGATGACATGACTTCTTCCATTTTAGATAAATGAAAAGGGTTTTTGAAAATATTTGAATTTCACTTGGAAATATTTCAAATTCAGAAACTTCAAGCAACTCAATGATTTTCATGAGAGAAGATAAAATGACTTCTTCAAAACATATGAAATATGAGTTGGAAGTTTAAAAGAAATCCAATTTAAAGTCCTGTTGAAATTATTTTTCAATTTGGAGTTATTTGGATTTTATTCAAATTATTTTTCTCCAAAAATAAAATATATGGAAATTAGGGTAAAATGATTCCCTACATCAGAAAATTGGAGAGAAATAAATTTGAATTAATTTTGGTATTTTTAAAATGATTTTTATTGGATTTTATTAGAGCAGTAGCACTCTTTGCTTTATTTGAATTATTGAGGATTTTATTTGATGTTAGAATAATGTTCATATTGTAGGAAATCTTTTTCTGAAAATTTTGATATATTATATGCCTATATAATATATTTATTTATTTGGTTTTTTTATTATTTTGTTTGCCTGGAAAATGTTTTTTTTAAAATGACTTCCTTTCCCCGCGGGCCAACTGGGCCGAAGCCCAGCCAGTCGGCCCAGCCCAGCGCCGCGCCCCGCTCGTCCCCGAGCTCGGGACGGACTCCCGCACCCGCACGACATCGCCGCCACCGTACGCCGCCCGGACTCCTGCCGCCGCCTCTGCTTGCCCCCTCCTCCACGCACCCGAGGCCCCGCCTCCTATAAATGCGCCGGCCCCGCCGCCCATCGCCAGATCCGCCGCTGCCGCCATCGGTTGCCCCCGCCGCCGCCGTTGCCAACCGCCGCCGCCGCTGTTCTGCGCCACCGCCTCGCCGCGCCTCCACCCCGCGCGCCACCGCCGCCACCTCGCCGCCCTCGCCCCTCGCCGTTGCCCCCGGCCACCGGAGCACCGCCGGCGACCACGCCCGAGTCGCCCGCTGTCGCCGAAGTTCAACCTCGCCGCCGCCGGTTTTGTCGCCAAAGCCGCCGAATCACCAAACCGGTAAATAAACCGCCCGGTCCGGTTTATTCTTTTTCGGTTTTCTTCGGTTTACCTTTTAGCCAGTTTTATTTTTTTAGGTTAGATTATTTAGCGAATGCTTTCTGTTTAGGAAGTTTTAGTAAACATTTTTCGTTCTGTAGTACTGTTTAACGAACGTTCGTTATTTAGACTTTTCTTTTTCTGTTAGTTTTAGTCAGGGACTTCTTCGTAGATGCGTTATTTACAGATTAGCCCCTGGTCTTCAAACCCTCACAACTTTTACACCGTTTGTCCAAATTCAATGAAACCAACGCCCACCTCTTCGTTATGATCCCCTCTATCCAGATAATCAACTTAAACTTGTTTTTGAAAGTTTTAAAATTTGAATTCAAATAGATTTGTATTTGAACTTCTTTTGATCGTAACTTGAGTTTTATAACTCCGTTTGTGTTGATTCTTTTGCAAATCGAAGCTCTTGACCTAAACTTTCTGATAAGGCCAAATTCACATAATATTGGTACTATTAGAAATTGTTTTATGTTGCAAGAGTTATTCGATTGGTTTTGATGTTTTCGAATTGTCTTCTTCGTTCTTTCCGATCCTTTGAGTGATTGCTTATGTGTGGTTACTATTGCTTGCTTACGATAGATTGACCGGAGTGTGACGAGTAGAACTATCAAGAGTTATGAGTGTGAATCATCTTCATCAACAGTACAGGCAAGTTCACACTTTGATCATACCTCTTTACTACCTAGTTTTTATAGCATTAGATCAATCCTCAAACAAATTGCATGATTAGGATCTGATTAAATTGTGGGTTTGGGAAGTAGATGAGGTAGTACCTATTACCTGTTTTATTATCAAACCCTTGGGAGTTACTTCTACGTTTGCTTATATTGCTATGCTATGCTAGTAGACGTGGATTGGGTGAGTGTATTCATGACAGATGTGAGATTGTTAATTAATGGTTTACTTAAGGTGGAAAATTAAATACACATCTGGGTGGATTGAGGCACCTCGGTATTCCAGCGATTGCCTTTTTTTATGGACCGCCACCCAGGCTCAAAGGGATCATAAGATTATTCATGCTAGAAACTTCCGTGTGCAGCCACAAGCTATTATGGGCTCTAGCATAGTTGATTAAGTTGTGTGAACTCTTACAGTGGTAGACTAGCAAATGTAGGGGATGTAGGTGGTACTGTCTACCCGATCGTAAGGTGCTAATGCTTCTGAAAGACTATGTCTCGGTCATCCGTTTCTCAAACATCATGTAGTGCGAGAATCCCAACGGAGGAGATCGAGTCTTGTGGGGAAAAGTGCGCAAACCTCTGCAGAGTGTACAAACTAATCATGATTAGCCGTGTCCCCGGTTATGGACATCTTTGAGTATCTGGTTCTTGGATTATCATGTTGATCTCATCACTCTATTTACATTAATTGGTTGGGTTAATTACTTTTTAATTGGGATTGAGATGGTGTCTACCATTCTCAATGTTTAACAACCACCATGATAGTTAAATAAAATGTATACCTTTGCAGTAGGGAAAAATTGGCTTTTCGCAAAAACATTATAACCATAGAGCCTCCACCAGCCAAATATGCATGTAGTGATAGCCTTTATTCATCATTGCTCTATGGTGTGAATTTGCCAATACATTCAATGTACTGACCTTTTGTGGCTGCAACGTCTCATGTTGCAGGATCTTACGACGAGTAAGTGATACGTTAGGGTTATGATTTCTACACTCAACTTTGCCATTGGTGTTGATGGGACCCCACAACCTTGTTACTTCCGCTATTTGGATTGAGGTAATAGAATTTATGTTACTTTATACATGTGATTTACCTTTGTTATAAATCCTCGAGTACTGTGTGTGTCGGCATACCGATCCAGGGATGACACTTAAGCACAGAGACTTGACCGTCTGAGGTCGGGTCGCTACAGCGGGTAAGGAGGTCCTGGTTAAATCTGTTGCACAAGCAGTCCCAGTTTTCTCTATGTCTTGCTTCAGATTGCCAAGGGGTCTGTGCGAGCACCTAAATAAACTAATCAAGCAGTTTTGGTGGGGGAGTAAACAAGGAAAACGGAAATCGGCATGGGTAGCATGGAAGACCAGGACTCAACCAAAATTAATGGGAGGGCTAGGATTCCGAGATTTTGAATTGTTTAACATTGCCCTTCTTGCACGACAATCATGGAGGTTACCACAACAGTCGAGCTCTTTGTGTGCGCGTATGCTGAAGGCGATATACTACCCGAGCAGAACAATACTTTCAGCTGAGCTAGGCAGTCGACCCTCGCAGGTGTGGCGTGCTATCATGGAAGGGAGGGAGGTCATGTGCCAAGGATTGATAAGGAGTATAGGTGATGGAACAACAACAAAAATTTGGGTTGATAACTGGTTACCACGGAATGCAACAATGAGACCTATTGCTTGTTTGTCTGCTAACCCACCCACGATGTTAAGTGAACTCATAGATAATACAAGTGCTACTTGGAGGAGGGAGATCATTTACCAAACCTTTCTAGCGACGGACAAGAGTATGATCCTGAGTATCCCTATTTGCACTCTATGGATGGACGATTTCTGGGCATGGAATTTTGAGAAGAATGGTATATTCACAGTGAGATCAGCTTATCGCATGTTAGTAGACACAAAGAGAAGGAGAGAAGATTGGCTAAAAGGTAATGCGGGAAGTTCGGATTATGAAGCACAAGCGAATAGTTGGACCTCTTTATGGTCGATTAAGGTACCGGGGAAGATCCGTAATTTTCTTTGGAGGCTTGCCAAACATTCAATCCCTACAGAGGATGTTAGACATAGTAGGAACATGGCCGAGGAGGATAATAGTCAGTTATGTGGGATGCCAGACTCTTGGCGTCATTCATTATTGGATTTCTCAACACCACGGTGCGTGTGGGCACTAGTAGATGAGGATGCGGCTGAGTATGTCCAAGCTTCGGAGGAACCAAATGCTAAGTTGTGGTTATTTTCACTTATAGATGATCTACCGCATGCTAGTCTCATCAAGCTGGTCGTCACCCTTTGGGCAATCTGGGCAGCCCGGCGTAAAGTTATACACGAGGGGTTTTTCCAAAGTCCGCATGCGGCACATGCTTTTATGATGAACTATATAGCAGAGCTAGATGCAATTGTGGAACCTAGTAGCTCTGGTGTGCAAGTTGCACCACTGGGTGCAAGGCAAAGCACAAGTAATTGGAGAGCACTGGACATGGGAGTGGCCAAGATCCAAGTTGATGGCGGGCTAGCTAGAAACGGAAGGAGCGGGGCAGCTGCAGCGGTGTGTCGTAATCATTCAGGATTTTATTTGGGTTCTTCCGCTATGGTCTTCAGGGACATAGCAGAACCAGCGGCGTTGGAGGCACTAGCCTGCCGCAAAGCATTGGCATTAGCACTCGACCTACCACTTCACCACATCGTTATTGCATGTGATTGCAATGGAGTTGTAGCAGAGATAAATAATGGATCAGAGGGAAGGCACGGTGCTATCATCAAGGAAATTTGTGCTCGAGCGAGAGACTTTATTAGCTGCGATTTTATTTTTGAAGGACGTAGTATGAACTTTGATTCTCATAATTTAGCTAAGTTTTCTTCTTCTTTAGATGTGGGTCGGTAGTTGTGGTTGGGATCTCCCCACGACCCGTTTGTAATTCCTGTAAACCGTACTCCAAACATTGAATAAAGTGTGGTTTACCCCTCAAAAAAAGGTAGAGAAACAATTATGCCTCTGGCCTGACACGGAACCTCGGGTGGTGTGGTGGTCAGGAACTCAGCATGCCCCTTCCCACATCTTATTTGCGTCTCTGGTCACATCTTATTTGCGTCTCTGGTTCAAATCGTGGCAGCGCGTACTCTTTTGCGTCTATTTTATTTCTCTGTTCAACTGACAAGTGGGACCAACAGGGCAGAGGCGAGCTCTAAGGCGCACATACATGCAGTTTAACATGCATCGTTAAGGTTAACGAAAATTGTACCAAAATGTGATGTTAGATAAGTTAGTGTATCACCGATTCTGTTAGTTCACTGCAAATTTCTGTACTGCATGTGTAATTAAATCTATTAATAAAGCTAGCCATGATGGCCTTCCCTAAAAAAACTCTATTAAAACTAGTGGTTGAGGTGCGATGGCATACATCTGAGACGGTCTTGTGCGTTTCTATCTTATCTACCTACAACTAATTAAACAAAGAACTGTTGAAGATTACATGAGCCAAACAAATGCATGTTGTAAAGTCAAGCAAATGGGCCTAAATCTACTTGCACATGCAGCCAAAAAAGGAACACCACCTCCATCTAAAAAAACCTTTTCTCACCTTGCCCAACCACCGACTGCCACTTGGCATAGCCCATAGCTTGCCCTTCCTTTCCCTCTCACCTAAAGCTAAGTATTTAAGAATATATTTATGTACTTCAAATGCACACATGAAATCTAAGTTGGAGAACTAACGTCATATATATTGGGGTCTAAAATACTAAGTGTTTTTACAAAATAATTTTATTTAGTCTTCTACCCCTCCCCCTCCACCCAAAAAAAACCAAGCCATATAAACGACCCGAAATAAAACCGTGGTAATTACATACTTGGTAAGATTTTTAACAAAGCCGTAATAAACTTGCAATAGACATAAAATTGTCGAGTACCAAACTGAACAAAGTTATGCGAGTGTGCCTAACAAAAACATCACCACACAAAGAGTAGGAGCAACCAACCATCAAGTTCTATAGCAAGGTTCTCCATGGTTCCGAACATTAACATGATGGCAAAGGCAAAATAATAGTCAACAAATGATGATAGCAGAGGTGCTCTTCTACCACGCAGAATGTTCAGTTCTATTAACTAGCAGCCCTAAGAACAAGGAGAATAAAAGACAAGACTCATACATAATAGATACTCTAAAGACATAGCAAACCAGCAAAAATGCAGAACATCCATATCAAGCACTTCCTATGGCCCTACAAAAATGGAGGACCCTGAGTTGCACCATCTTCTTCTCTCATCTCATCCAATAGTGGAAGGGGAATACAACTCTACTGGAGGTAATACTTAGTAATCCACATGTTGATTTCTTGGTCATCCATGCTTTTTAGATATTCTAAGAACTTACCATCGATGTCACAATGAAACACACGCCCACGACCACGATTGAGATGGATTAGCAACTTACCTCATTGAGCACAACCATCCTAGGGAACCACATAACCTTCGAACATGGTATTGGAGCAAATCCCGACAAATTAATCTGATGCTTGAAAGTCTAGGTTTTTGTTTCAATGTTGTAGTCTTCTATTACCCAGACATCTATGGACATTTGGTCACGGCTGACGCTGCACAAAGCAAGAGTGCCATCCATCTTCAACAACTCATGGAAGCTCAGCTGGAACAGATGACCCATTGACCAAAATGTTTTGGCTGCTATGTTGAACACCATTATTGTGCAACCGGGAAGACCCCATTAGGTTGCCAAGGTGGTGGACTGGTGGACACTAGAAAACCCGACGAATTCGGCATGCCCGCACATAGCAGAATTTTCATTGGTGTTGTTTTCGTGATATTCCCTTCTACGAAGCAACTTGTGCCACTGGATCCCACTGCTACAATGTAATAAAATGTCATAAAGGTTGTTTCTGCTGTGTCATAGTATGTCAGAGTAGAGGTATTCTTTAGATGGTTGGTGCAGATAAAAGCCGACGATGTGATGCACAAATCAATGTAGGCCTTGGGGTGTCCCTAAGGGAGCACACTCACGGGTAACCAGGTTGAAGACGAAGAAGTTTTCAGGAGGAGTGTGAAGAAGTTTACACACTCACGGATCCATGGGAGACAAATTATGAGGCCATAATGGATAGCTTGGAGTTTATTGTAGGCCTGGACCATGGGGTAATAGCTGTTGCTGGCTTGCACCGGTGTCGAGAGAAAACACGAGGCGGGTGGTCTGTGGCTAGATGACGTGGATGAGTAGCGGGAGCAAGGGCTGGCGGCAACAGTGGTCTAGCATGAACTTATCGGTGAAGGTGGCATTACGCCTCCACTGGTTGCTGATGCTCCATCAGATCTGGTTCCGAACAACTAGAAACAAGAGAGATGTAAGAATGGTGCATAATGGATTTGCCGCAGGGGCGAAAGGATTTTCAAAAGTGACAGCTCACCATTGTCAGACTCCGTCCACCCTAGGTGAAATCCTCTCTCCCCTACGACAAACCGGCCGTGCACTATTCTTACATCTCCTCTCTTGTTTGTAGTTATTCGAATCAGATATGATGGAGCACCAACAACCAGTAGTCACCATGCCAGGCCACGGAGTCGCGACCGTACTCGACAAGCTTCCCGAGTTGATCATTGTGAAAGAGATCCTCGTCCGTTTGCCGACCAGGGACATCATGCGCTATCGTTGTGTTTGCAAGTGGTGGTGCAGTGCCACCTCCACTGATAAGTACATGTCGTACCACCACCGCCGTCAGCCCTTGCTCCCACTGCTCAACCATGTCATCCAGCAACAAACCACCCGCCTCTTGTTCTTGATTTATGCTAGTGCAGGCCAACAACAGCTATGCCCTGAGGTCCGGGCCTACAATAAACTCGAGGCTGTCCATTATGGCCTCAACACTGTCTCTCATGAATCCATGAGTGTGCGAACTTCTTCTTCTCCTCCGGAAAACTTCTTCGTCTGCAACCCGGTCACCAATGAGTGTGCTCCCCTACGGATGCCTCCAAGCCTACAATGATTTATGCATCACATTGCCAATTTCTATCGGCACCAACCATCTGAAGAATACCAGGTGCTTTGGTTCTCTACTCCAACAGTGGGATCTAGTGACCCAAGATGCATCGTAGAAGGAAACATCGCATGGACAACACCCATGGAAATTGTGTTATGTGCGGGCCTATCTGATTCGTCGGGTTGTCCACCACCATCTTAGCCTGCACTTAGGACTTCACAGCTGCAAAATGATGGTGTTCAACAGAGCAGTCGAAACATTCCAGTTGATGGGTCGTCCATTCCAGCTGCTTCCACAAGTTGTTGAAGATGGATGGCATTCTTGCTTTGTGCAGTGTCATCCATGACCAAATGGACATATATGTTTGGGTAATAGAAGACTACGATGCTGAAATGAAAAACTTGTACTTTCAAGCAACATATTATTTTTTGGGGATTTGATCCAATACCATGTTCAAAGGTGATGAGGTTCCCTAGGATGGTTGTTCACAATGATGGTGAGCTGCTAATCCAACTCATTCGTGGTCGTGGGCATGTGTTTCATTATGACATTGATGGCAAGTTCTTAGGATATCTTAAAAGCATGGATGACCAAGAAATCAACCTTTGGATCACCAAGCATTACCTCTAGGAGAGCCTTATTCCCCTTCCACTATTCGATGGTATGAAAGAAGATTGTGCGACTCAGGGGCCTCCATTTCTTGTAGGGCTACAGTAAGTGCTTGATATGGATGTCCCACATCATTGCTGGTTTGTTACGCCATTAGAGTATATATTATGTATGAGTCTTGTCATTTATTCTTACTGTTCTTCTTAGGGCTACTAGCTAGTAGAACTAAACATTCTGGTGAAGGAAATATGCCCTAGAGGCAATAATAAAGTTGTTATTTATATTTCCTTATAACATGATAAATGTTTATTATTCATGCTAGAATTGTATTAACCGGAAACTTAGTACATGTGTGAATACATAGACAAACAGAGTGTCACTAGTATGCCTCTACTTGACTAGCTCGTTGAATCAAAGATGGTTAAGTTTCCTAGCCATTGACATGAGTTGTCATTTGATTAACGAGATCACATCATTAGAGAATGATTTGATTGACTTGACCCATTCCGTTAGCTTAGCATTTGACCATTTAGTATATTGCTATTGCTTTCTTCATGACTTATACATGTTCCTACGACTATGAGATTATGCAACTCCAGAATACCGGAGGAACACTTTGTGTGCTACCAAACGTCACAACGTAACTGGGTGATTATAAAGGTGCTCTACAGGTGTCTTCGATGGTACTTGTTGAGTTGGCATAGATCAAGATTAGGATTTGTCACTCCGATTGTCGGAGAGGTATCTCAGGGCCCTCTCGGTAATGCACATCAATATAAGCCTTGCAAGCAATGTGACTAATGAGTTAGTTATGGGATGATGCATTACGGAACGAGTAAAGAGACTTGCCGGTAACGAGATTGAACTAGGTATTGAGATACCGACGATCGAATCTCGGGCAAGTAACATACCGATGACAAAGGGAACAACGTATGTTGTTATGCGGTTTGACCGATAAAGATCCTCGTAGAATATGTAGGAGCCAATATGAGCATCTAGGTTCCGCTATTGGTTATTTACCGGAGACGTGTCTTGGTCATGTCTACATAGTTCTCGAACCCGTAGGGTCCGCACGCTTAACGTTCGGTGACGATCGGTATTATGAGTTTATGTGTTTTGATGTACCTAAGGTAGTTCAGAGTCCCGGATATGATCACGAACATGGCGAGGAGTCTTGAAATGGTCGAGACATAAAGATCGATATATTGGACGACTATATTTGGACATCGGAATGGTTCCGGGAGAGATCGGGCATATACCGGTGCACCGGGAGGTTACCGGAACCCCCCGAGAGGTATATGGGCCTTATTGGGCCTTAGTGTGAGAGAGGAGAAGGGAGCAAAGGAGGGCCCCCCCAAGCCCAATCCGAATTGGGTGGGGGGCCGGCCCCCCTTTCCTTCCTCCCCCTTCCTTCTCTCCTAATCCAACTAGGGAAGGGGGGATCCTACTCCCGGAGGGAGTAGGACTCCCCTTGGGGCACACCTAGGAGGCCGGCCTCCTCCCCCTCCTCCACTCCTTTATATACGGGGGAGGGGGGCACCCCATAGACACACAAGTTGATCATTGATCTCTTAGCCGCGTGCGGTGGCCCCCTCCACCATAATCCACCTCGGTCATATCGTCGTAGTGCTTAGGCGAAGCCCTGCGCTGGTAGCTTCATCATCACCGTCATCACGCCGTCGTGCTGACGAAGCTCTCCCTCAAAGCTCTACTGGATTGTGAGTTCGTGGGACGTCACTGAGCTGAACGTGTGCAGATCACAGAGGTGACGTACGTTCGGTACTAGGATCGGTCGATCGTGAAGATGTACGACTACATCAACCGCGTTGTCATAACGCTTCCGCTTTCGGTCTACGAGGGTACGTGGACACCACTCTCCCCTCTCGTTGCTATGCATCACTATGATCTTGCGTGTGCGTAGGATTTTTTTTGAAATTACTACGTTCCCCAACAGTGGCATTCGAGCCAGGTTTATGCGTAGATGTTATATGCACGAGTAGAACACAAGTGAGTTGTGGGCGATACTAGTCATACTGCTTACCAGCATGTCATACTTTGGTTCGGCGGTATTGTTGGATGAAACGGCCCGGACCGACATTACGCGTACGCTTACGCGAGACTGGTTCTACCGATGTGCTTCGCACACAAGTGGCTGGTGGGTGTCTGTTTCTCCTACTTTAGTTGAATCGAGTATGGCTACACCCGGTTCTTGTTGAAGGTTAAAACATCACATACTTGACGAAATATCGTTGTGGTTTTGATGCGTAGGTAAGAACGGTTCTTGCTCAGCCCGTAGCAGCCACGTAAAACTTGCAACAACAAATTAGAGTACGTCTAACTTGTTTTTGCAGGGCATGTTGTGATGTGGTATGGTCAAGACATGATGCTAAATTTTATTGTATGAGATGATCATGTTTTGTAACAGAGTTATCGGCAACTGGCAGGAGCCATATGGTTGTCGCTTTATTGTATGAAATTTAATCGCCATGTAATTGCTTTACTTTATCACTAAGCCGTAGCGATAGTCGTAGAAGCAATAGTTGGCGAGACGACAACGATGCTATGATAGAGATCAAGGTGTCGCGCCGGTGACGATGGTGATCATGACGGTGCTTTGGAGATGGAGATCAAAGGCACAAGATGATGATGGCCATATCATATCACTTATATTGATTGCATGTGATGTTTATCCTTTATGCATCTTATTTTGCTTAGATCGACGGCAGCATTATAAGATGATCTCTCACTAAATTTTAAGATATAAGTGTTCTCCCTGAGTATGCACCATTGCGAAAGTTCATCGTACCAAGACACCACGTGATGATCGGGTGTGATAAGCTCTACGTTCACATACAACAGGTGCAAGCCAGTTTTGCACACGCAGAATACTCGGGTTAAACTTGACGAGCCTAGCATATGCAGATATGGCCTCGGAACACTGAGACCGAAAGGTCGAGCGTGAATCATATAGTAGATATGATCACATAGTGATGTTCACCATTGAAAACTACTCCATCTCACGTGATGATCGGACATGGTTTAGTTGATATGGATCATGTGATCACTTAGATGATTAGAGGGATGTCTATCTAAGTGGGAGTTCTTAAGTAATTTGATTAATTGAACTTTAATTTATCATGAACTTAGTACCTGATAGTATTTTGCATGTCTATGTTGTTGTAGATAGATGGCCCGTGCTGTTGTTCCGTTGAATTTTAATGCGTTCCTAGAGAAAGCTAAGTTGAAAGATGATGGTAGCAACTACACGGACTGGGTCCGTAACTTCAGGATTATCCTCATTGTTGCACAGAAGAATTACGTCCTGGAAGCACCGCTAGGTGCCAAACCCGCTGCAGGAGCAACGCCAGATGTTATGAACGTCTGGCAGAGCAAAGCTGATGACTACTCGATAGTTCAGTGTGCTATGCTTTACGGCTTAGAACCGGGACTTCAACGACGTTTTGAACGTCATGGAGCATATGAGATGTTCCAAGAGTTGAAGTTAATATTTCAAGCAAATGCCTGGATTGAGAGATATGAAGTCTCCAATAAGTTCTACAGCTGCAAGATGGAGGAGAATAGTTCTGTCAGTGAACATATACTCAAAATGTCTGGGTATAATAATCACTTGATTCAACTGGGAGTTAATCTTCCTGATGATAGTGTCATTGATAGAATTCTTCAATCACTGCCACCAAGCTACAAGAGCTTCGTGATGAACTATAATATGCAAGGGATGGATAAGACAATTCCCGAGCTCTTTGCAATGCTAAAGGCTGCGGAAGTAGAAATCAAGAAGGAGCATCAAGTGTTGATGGTCAACAAGACCACCAGTTTCAAGAAAAAGGGCAAAGGGAAGAAGGGGAACTTCAAAAAGAACGGCAAGCAAGTTGCTGCTCAAGTGAAGAAGCCCAAGTCTGGACCTAAGCCTGAGACTGAGTGCTTCTACTACAAAGGGACTGGTCACTGGAAGCGGAACTGCCCCAAGTATTTGGCGGATAAGAAGGATGGCAAGGTGAACAAAGGTATAGTGATATACATGTTATTGATGTATACCTTACTAATGCTCGCAGTAGCACCTGGGTATTTGATACTGGTTCTGTTGCTAATATTTGCAACTCGAAATAGGGACTACGGATTAAGCGAAGATTGGCTAAGGACGAGGTGACGATGCGCGTGGGAAATGGTTCCAAAGACGATGTGATCGCGGTCGGCACACTACCTCTACATCTACCTTCGGGATTAGTTTTAGACCTGAATAATTGTTATTTGGTGCCAGCGTTGAGCATGAACATTATATCTGGATCTTGTTTGATGCGAGACGGTTATTCATTTAAATCTGAGAATAATGGTTGTTCTATTTATATGAGTAATATCTTTTATGGTCATGCACCCTTGAAGAGTGGTCTATTTTTATTGAATCTCGATAGTAGTGATACACATATTCATAATATTGAAGCCAAAAGAGGCAGAGTTGATAATGATAGTGCAACTTATTTGTGGCACTGCCGTTTAGGTCATATCGGTGTAAAGCGCATGAAGAAACTCCATAATGATGGACTTTTGGAATCACTTGATTATGAATCACTTGGTACTTGCGAACCGTGTCTCATGGGCAAGATGGCTAAAACACCGTTCTCCGGAACTATGGAGAGAGCAACTGATTTGTTGGAAATCATACATACAGATGTATGTGGTCCGATGTTGAGGCTCGTGGCGGATATCGTTATTTTCTCACCTTCACAGATGATTTGAGCAGATATGGGTATATCTACTTAATGAAACATAAGTCTGAAACATTTGAAAAGTTCAAAGAATTTCAGAGTGAAGTGGAAAATCATCATAACAAGAAAATAAAGTTTCTACGATCTGATCGTGGAGGAGAATATTTGAGTTACGATTTTAGTCTTCATTTAAAACAATGCGGAATAGTTTCGCAACTCACGCCACCAGGAACACCACATCGTAATGGTGTGTCCGAACATCGTAATCGTACTTTACTAGATATGGTGCGATCTGTGATGTCTCTTACTGATTTACCGCTATCGTTTTGGGGTTATGCTTTAGAGACAGCTGCATTCACGTTAAATAGGGCACCATCTAAATCCGTTGAGACGACACCTTATGAACTGTGGTTTGGCAAGAAACCAAAGTTGTCATTTCTTAAAGTTTGGGGCTGCGATGCTTATGTGAAAAAGCTTCAACCTGATAAGCTCGAACCCAAATCAGAGAAATGTGTCTTCATAGGATACCCAAAGGAGACTGTTGGGTACACCTTTGTCGGTGGGAAACGACACCTATGGGATCACTGGAATCCCTTCTACGGTTGGCGGGCGCGAGGTTGTGAGAAGAGCAGGTCTGACAGGAAGCACACGGATCGTTTACCCAGGTTCGGGCCGCGAAGATGCGTAATACCCTAGTCCTGCTTTGGTGGATGTATTGAGCGTACTTATGAGGGGCTGTGCCGCGAGTTCTTCATCAGGCTGCGCCGACCACCGCGTCGCCGCCTCCGTCTCCCTACCCCATTCGCTCGGGAGATGGAGCTCGATCCACCCCAGACCCTCAGGTTGCACATGAGGGGCTGTGGGAACGGCGGCACGTGGGTCGACGTTGACTTCCCCGCTCCTCACATCATGTTCCTCTGTCGCGTATGGAAGACGTTCGCTCGCATCCACAGCCTGACGACGGGGCTCATCCTCTACTTCAAGTTAATGGAGGACGGCCTGCTCTCCGTCAAGGTCTTTAGAGATCTTGGAACTCGCCCGAAGTGCTGTGTGGAGAGCTCCTCTGATGATGAAGATTCCTCCTCGAGCGGGAGTGATGAGGAGGACAGCGACAGCGACGACGAGGGCGTCGCGCAGCGGGGCGCCGACCCCGACTCCGACTCCGACTGACCGCGTCGCCCCTCCCTCGGCCACGCGCCCTGCCGAGGGCCTTCCTCGTCAAGCTCTCCATCGGCACGTTCCCCGTCGCCTCCTTGGGTGGCTGGTGTACGAGGGCCGGAGAAGGCGAAGAAGGTGGGCGGCAGCCGTCAAATCGGAGTACGCGGGCACCGACGCCTTCGTCGCGTATTGTCGGGCCGCTGCCTCATCTTCCAGCTCCTCTCCCAGCACCGGGATGCTCTCTTGGTGCCTTCTGCTTCTCGCACCTCGCCTAGGCGCTCCTTTCGCCCTCCTGCTACCTTGTTCCATCTTCTGAGGAGAGGGACAAGAAAGGGATTACGGGCACCTTATCTCTTTTTAGTTTGTAAGCCAGCAGGCATTTGTTAGATTTAAAACTTGTAATCTCCTTGCTCATTTTTTTTCTGTATGAACTGCACCTGTATGGGACGTTTTTAATGAAAAAGGGTGTTTGCCGGGTTCTTTGTGTGTGAGCGACGCCCATGCCAAGGAACGGATCCTTGTTATTTTCAAGATAAACATCGTCGCCCGGCAACAGGCCTTGCCGCCCCCCCACTTCAGTCGACCATTCTCACGCTCTTGGCGGAGGCCGGGCGAAGTAGAGTTAGGCCCCTCGTTCATCCTCTTGCCACCGCGACTACGACCAAGTTCCGACCCAGGGGATAGCTCTTGGGTATGGGAAAAAGGAGCACGGTGGTTCAAGAATATAAACGAGGTTTCACATCCCAGTTCCATACAGAAATGCATAACAGGGGATGAAAGACTTATCTGAATCCACAGCCCCCGGCAACCTTGGTTTGCCGTGGTTGGATCCTTGTGTCTTCAGCCCCCGACGGCCTTGGCTTGCTGGGGCCGGAGCGCCGGTTCATTCTGTTTTTTCCAAGTGGCTCAGCAAAAGTTTCCATGTGCCCTGCGAACCAAAGAGGACAGAAAGACGCACACTCGACCTCTAGGCTAGGGGTTAGTTGCCGCTAAGTACTATCAACCCTAACCGAGGGAGAGACTTAACCTAGCATGCATGCCATAACTTAGGGCGCCAACGCTTCGTTTATTTATGCTCAGGGTCTGCGCCTGGCTTTGTACAGAGGGTTACATGCCTTGCCGGCAAAGCTTGTACAAAATGTGGCTTGCCGGGAGGCCCGGCAGCCGCGCCTTATGGGTAAAACTTGCGAAGATGTTCGATGTTCCAAGAGTTGCTCACTGGGACAGCATCTTCGGTCTCCAGGCGGACTGCGCCAGGCCTGGTGACTCGTATTACCCGATAAGGGCCTTCCCACTTTGGCATCAACTTGTTGGAATTCTTGGCCGACTGAACGTGCCGAAGAACAAGGTCACCTTCCTCAAAGCTTCGGGCATGAACCTTGCGGCTATGCTAGCGGCGCAGGGCTTGCTGGCAGGATGCTGCTCTCACAGCCGCCCGAAGATGATCTTCCTCAAGGAGCGTCGCGTCATCTTGCCGCAACTGCTCTTGCTCAAGCTCGTCATAAGCGAGCATTCGAGGTGACCCATATGTAAGTTCCGTGGGGAGAACTGCTTCTGCCCCGTATACCAGGGCAAAGGGTGTCTGGCCGGTGGCTCGATTTGGTGTTGTTCTGATCGACCAAAGAACCACTGGCAACTCATCAATCCAGCGCCTTCCACTCTTGTGCAGCCTGTCAAAAGTCTTTGTCTTCAGGCCTTGCAAAACTTCAGCATTTGCCCTCTCCGCCTGGCCGTTGCTCTGTGGATGTGCCACAGAAGCGAAACATACCTTGCTGCCGAGGTCTCGGATGTATTGCATGAAGGCATGGCTTGTGAACTGCGTGCCGTTGTCGGTGATGACTCTGTTTGGCACACCAAAACGGCACACTAGCCCCTTGAAGAACTTGACGGCTGACTGTGCTGTCACCTTCCTCACGGCTTCCACCTCCGGCCACTTTGTGAACTTGTCGATCGCAACGTACAAGTACTCAAAGCCCCCAACAGCGCGGGGGAAAGGGCCCAGTATGTCGAGCCCCTAGATTGAAAATGGCCAGGAGAGAGGAATGGTTTGAAGGGCTTGAGCTGGTTGATGAAGTTTCTTCGAATGGAACTGACACGCTTCACACTTGGTTACTAGTGTCGTTGCATCCTGGAGGGTAGTGGGCCAGAAGAAACCCTGTCGGAACGCCTTGCCGGCAAGGGCCCTCGACCCTATGTGGGAGCCACATATGCCTCCGTGTATCTCCGCCAACAGCTCCAATCCTTCCTCCCGGGGAATGCACTTCAATTTCACACCATTCGGTCTCTTCCTATACATGACATCATCGACGAACTGATACATAGCAGACCGACGGGCTACTTTCTCTGCTTCTTCCTGCTCCTCAGGAAGTTCCCCTGTTTGGAGGAATCGGATGGTATGTTGTGCCCATGTCGGAGCCTGGGGCTCGACGGCAAGGACCAAAGGAATTTCTTCTGCCGTGGGAGCGGCCGTCTCTATGGCCAGGGCTTGACGGCCTGCCGGAGTCAGTCGCTCCTCGGTAGGCTCAGGATCCACGGCAACACCCTTGTCGGCAGCTCCTGGGGGCTCAGCGGGAAAGTACTTGCTGGGGCTGGATTTCCTCCGTTTGTTCTGCTCCGTGGATGGTTGAGTTAACCGAAGCAAAAAAGTACCTGGTCCCACAGGTAGCTTGAATGCAGCGTGCTTTGATAGGTAATCGGTGATGTCGTTCTCCGCTCGGGGAACGTGCTCCGCTTGTATACCGTCAAAGCGCTCCTCCAGCTTCCTCACCTCATCTACGTAGGCCTCCATCAACGGGCTCTGATAATCTTTGTTGACTTGTCTGACGACAAGCTGCGAATCACCCCTGACGATGAGCTTCTTAACCCCGAGGTCTGCCGCGATCCTGAGACCGGCAAGCAATCCCTCATACTCAGCAGTGTTGTTGGTGGACATCTCCCTGGGAAAGTGCATCTGGATTACATACTTGAGGTGCTCTCCGGTGGGTGCGATGAGCAGCACACCAGCACCGGCGCCTTGCAGCGAAAAAGCCCCGTCAAAGTACATAATCCAGTCGCGAGCTGTTTCCTTGCCGGGGAGGGTGGTCTCCTGGATCTCCTCGTCAGGCGTTGAGGTCCATTATGCAATGAACTCCGCCAAGACTCTGCTCTGGATTGTGGAAGTACTTTCAAACTTCAAACCAAAGCTCGATAACTCCAAGGCCCACTCCACAATCCTTTCGGTTGCGTCTGGGTTGTGCAGTATCTGTTGCAATGGGAGGCGGGTGACGACAGTGATCTCGTGGGCTTGGAAGTAATGACGCAGCTTCCTCGAGGCTATAAGGAGGCTGAAGAGCAATTTCTGCACACCAGAGTACCTTGACCTAGCCCCCTGCAGGAGGGAGCTGACAAAGTAAACCGGATGCTGCATCAACTTCTTCTTCTGCACCACTTCACTTGGATGCGCGGGCCTTGTCCCGATGGTGTCAGACTCTGTCGGGGGCCTTGCCTGGCCGGCACCAGGCCCTGCCGGGGGAATCTCTGACTTGCTATCCACCGGTCCTGCCGTTGCCACTGCCTCTTCGTCGACCTCCCTCTGCGCCACCAGCGCGGCGCTGACCACTTGATTCGTCGCCGCCAGATACAACAGCAACGGCTCTTGTGGTTTAGGCGCCACCAGTACTGGTGTAGAAGAGAGGTATTTCTTCAGATCCTGCAGTGCTACTTTGGCCTCCGGGGTCCACTCCATTGGGCCCGCCTTTTTCAAAATCTTGAAAAAGGGAAGGGCGCGCTCGACAGACTTAGAGATGAATCGGTTCATGGCGGCAACGCAGCCAGTGAGCCGACGCACATCCTTGATCCGCTTGGGCGCCTCAATTTGCTCGATAGCCTTGATCTTGTCTGGGTTTGCCTCAATCCCACACTGCGACACAAAGAACCCGAGAAGTTTGCCGGACGGAACACCGAAGACACACTTCTCAGGGTTCAACCTGAGGTTGATCTTGCGCAGGTTGGCAAACGTCTCTTCTAAGTCTTGTACAAGAGTTGCCCTGTCATTGGTTTTGACCAGTATGTCATCCATATAAGCTTCCATATTTCTATGTAGCTGGGGCTCAAAACCAATTTGGACTGCCCTTGCAAACATCGAGCCAGCACTCTTCAACCCGAAAGGCATCCGTAAAAAGCAATACGTACCACATGGGGTGATGAATGATGTCTTCTCTTCGTCTTCTCTTGTCATGAAGATCTAGTGGTAGCCCGAGTAGGCATCGAGGAATGATAACAGATCACACCCGGCCGTGGAGTCAACAATCTGGTCGATGCGCGGCAACGGGAAGGGGTCCTTAGGACAAGCCTTATTGATATCTGTGTAGTCAATACACAGCCTCCACTTCCCGTTTGCCTTGCGCACCACCACCGGATTGGCCAACCACGTCGGATGGAGCACTCCCCTCACCAAGCCTGTTGCTTCTAACTTCCTGATCTCCTCTGTGATGAACTCATGCCGTTCCAAAGCTTGCTTCCTGACCTTCTGCTTGACGGGTCGCGCATGGGGGCAGATAGCAAGATGGTGCTCAATCACTTCCCTGGGAACGCCGGGGATGTCAGATGCTTGCCATGCAAACACATCGACATTCGCCCGCAGGAAAGTGATGAGCGCGCTTTCCTATTTGCTATTGAGGGTGGAGCTTATGGTGAAAGCCCCTCCCGTGCCATCCTCCTTGACGGACACCTTCTTGGTCTCTGGTGGCGCAACTCTGGATTTCTTGCTCTTGCCGGTGGAGCTCTCTGGCACGTCCTCGACGGTAGCACAACACTCCGAAGAGGCGCGCTTGCCGGAGTGGGTGCGAGAGGTCCTGCCGGTCTTCTTCTTCCCTTCCGGGGCTTCAGCGGCAGGAGCAAGTGCCTTGGCGGCAGTTGCTGCAACTGCTTCCCGGTAGAGTAGGTCAGCGCAGATCAATGCATCCTTCTTGTCACAAGGAACGGTGATGATGGTCATCGGCCCAGGCATCTTCAGCGTGTTGTAGGCGTAATGTGACGCCACCATGAACTTGGCTAGTGTCGGGCGGCCGAGGATCCCGTTGTAGGGCAAGGGGATCTCGGCTACGTCGAAAACGATCCTCTCCGTCCTGTAGTTCAAGTCACCCCCAAACGTCACATGCATCGTGACCTTCCCCTTCGGCTGAATCCTTCCCGGATTGACCCCTTGAAACGTGCCCATTTCCTCGAGGTCTCCATCAGGAATTTGCAGCCTGTTGATCACAATAGGTGAGATCAAGTTCAGACCGGCCCCGCCATCAACTAACATCTTGTTCACCTTGAGGTTGCGCATCGTTGGTGAAACCAACAACGGCAAGCACCCGACCGCAGTTGTGCGATCAGGGTGGTCCTCAGCGTCGAAGATGATAGGCATACTGGACCACTTCAGTGGCTTCTGAGCGTCGAATGATGGCTCCGCTGCTGTGATCTCACGCGCCCACTGCTTGAGCTGGCGGTGAGAGGTATGCAGCGAGGCCCCACCATCGACGCACATGGCCTTTGTAGCCTTCTGGAACTCATGCTCGCCGAACTCGTCGTCTTCGTCATGATCATCGTCTTCCTGCTTCTTGTCGTGGCCCCGAGCGGGCCTCTCTTGCTGGTTATCCTTGCCGCGGCGACCTCCTTGGCCGCCACGCTTTTTGCCGGATCCCTCGGCACCATCCTGGCCCTTCTCCTTGTCCCGCCTCTCATACTCAGCTTTTTTCTTCTCAACAAGTAGCTCGACTTGTCAGCAGTTCTGGAGGTCGTGGCCCTTGGTGCGGTGGATCTTGCAGTATTGCTTGTCGGAGCCTCCTGGCTTGTCGGCAGCCGCCAAGTCCCGGCAAGCGGCGCACCCGGCTATTTCCTTGTCGGGTCCATCTGCCTTGGCCTTCTTGGCAGCGCTGGTGTCCTCGGATCCCTCGACGACAAGCACGGTCTTATCCTTGCGTTTCCTATTGCGGCGCCGGCCCTTCTTTGTCGGGGTGGCAGTGTCTTCGTCCATAGAGTCGGTTTCCGCACCGGCGTCCTCGCCGGGGTACTTCCTTCCCTCTTCAGCCCGGGCGCATCTATCAGCCAGAACATAAAGTTTGGCCACATCCTTAACCTTGTTCATCGCTAGCTCTTCACGCATCTTGCGATTGCGTATGTTCTGATGGAACGTGCTAATCACGGCGGCGGGATAAACGTCGGGGATGTTGTACTGCACCCGGCTGGACCTCTGTATGTACTTGCGCAAGGTTTCCCCTTCCTTCTGGGGAATGATATGCAAATCACTGGCCTGGACATGAGCTTGGTGGCCTCCAGTGAAGGCACCAACGAACTCATGGCACAAATCCGACCAAGAAGAAATGGAATCCGCCGGCAAGTGCATCAACCAAGACATGACATTGGGCTTCAGTGCCAACTGGAAGTAATTGGCAAGCACCTTGTCGTCACGAGCTCCAGCAGCTTGCATTGCGATGGTGTAGATGCTGAGGAACTCTGACGGATGGGTCTTGCTGTTGTACTTCTCGCCGACGTCGGGCTTGAACGTGCAGTGGGACGGCCACTGGAACTGCCGCAGTTCACGGGTGAAGGCTGGGCAACCCACCTCGTAAGGTCGGCCGCCGAAGCCCCCCGGTGCTGGGTGGTCCATAGCAGGTCCTGCCCGCTTATCCGACTGGTGGCGTGTATCGCGCCGGCGCTCGATGGTGGTTCGAGCATCTTCATGGGCTCGTTCTCGAAGAACTTGGCGCTGGTCGCAGTGGGTCCGTGGGTCGGATGACGCTATGGAAATGTTATCACAAGCGTCGTCATGACGGATCGGCACCGGCGGCAACTGGCGCGGGGGAGGAGAGTGTACTGTGGCTGCAGCTCCCCTAGTCCTTCGCCGGCCCGAGGGCCCCGCCGGTTGCGGATCATCTTTGTTGGCAATGGCGACGAGGCTCCGGATGGTGGCCCTCCATTCGTCGAGCTTCTCCGCGGTAGGAGGGAAGTCGAGGAGTAGCTGCACACGCGCCAAAGCTTCTGCTGGCGTGGGTGGTGGCGAAAGCTGCGTGGACCGTGGCACGCTTCGACTTCTAACCACGTTAGAAGGAGCTCTATCACGGCCCAGTGGCTGTGTGCCATTTTCGCCAGCACTTCGTCGGGCATGCTGGCCTCCTTCGTCCCGCGGATGATGCATAGGGCTCTTCCCACGGCGATGTCCAGGGTCACCGGCGTGGTGACGCTGCTGGTCGCGCACACCCTGGGAAGAGCGCACTGTGGGTGCCGGCGTAGGCGTCTTGGAGGTTGCTGCGTCGCCCGTAGGTGGCACATCGACACCCCTGGAGGGCCCCGCGCCGCCTGCGGGGGGCCTAGCTCCGTCTTTGGACTTGGCAGTGTGCGGCCCGTCGTCCGGCGCACGAATGATGCCGCTCGCCAGGCTCTGACTACCAGAGTGGTGCTGGTGCTCGCGAGCCGTGGCTCGGGTTCTGTCCGTGACCGGCCTGCTGCTCGCCCGTACTGGCATGGGCCGTTCGGCTCCCGACGAGCCGATCGCCGTGATCGTCTTCTTCTTGGGAGCCATGGTGATGAAAAACTGCTAGGCTAACTGCTAGACCAGATTCTCACAACTGCGCGCCCCCTACCTGGCGCGCCAAAGATGTCGGTGGGAAACGACACCTATGGGATCACTGGAATCCCTTCTACGGTTGGCGGGCGCGAGGTTGTGAGAAGAGCAGGTCTGACAGGAAGCACACGTATCGTTTACTCAGGTTCGGGCCGCGAAGATGCGTAATACCCTAGTCTTGCTTTGGTGGATGTAGTGAGCGTTCTTGTGTTCTTGAGCTAGCTATGGGGTGTAACTTGCCAAAAAGAGCCCAATCCCCCTCCTGGTCGCCTCGGGCCTCCTTTTATAGGCAAAAGGGGTTGCCACAGTGGCACACAGGAGGTGGAAAGGTGTACAGTGCGCGAGCTTATCGCCCGGCGTTACGGGACAAAGCGCATTAAATCCGCTACTTAGGTGTCCATTAGATTTATCGAGGACGGGAACGAGGCCCGTCCCGTCCGTCGCCGCTCCACCTCGCTTCGACACGCGCCCAGGCCAGCGGTGCGTGCGGTGCCATGTAGGCAGACAGGCAGCTGAGGTGGCGCGGTGGCAGGGTCTTCACGAAGATCTGCATGCCACCACGCAGGTGCTTGTTGATTCGGTGTAGAGGCCGCCCATCGCCACGCAGGTGCCTGCCCAACTGGTTGAGCCAGCAACTACTTGGGGACGGCGGTGGCATCTTGGCAGACGCAGGCCTGGCTGCGGCCCTGCTGATGTCCTCGGCAAGGGCCTTGCCGGGGGGCCCGGTAAGGGTCTTGCCGTGGTGTTGCGGTCGTCCCCGGCAAGGCGCTTGCCGGGGGTCTTGTGGATTTCCTCGGCTAGGATCTCGCCGAGGGTCGTCGTCTTCTGGTTCTCATCTGATCTCATGTATCCATGATCTTGACAAAGATCTGCATGCCACCACGGAGGTGCCTCCCGGAGCCCTGGTTCCAACGTAGCTGTTGACGGTGTCCGAAACCCTTGGGCTCAAGGGTGGCTCACTCCGCTGGCGTTGGGCGAGTTGCCCCGGCAAGGCTCTTGCCGGGGCTGTTGAGGCTGCCCCGGCAAGGGTCTTGCCCGGGGAACCTGCTTCGCCCCTCTGCCCTTTGTGTTCTTGGTCTTGGCGTTGTCTTGTTTGTCTTGGGCTTTGGCTTCTCTCGGGCTTCCCTCCTCTGCCCTGCTAAGTGTGGCTGTGGCACGCGGCTCTGACTGCCCGTGCACAAGTAAAGGGGTCAAAAGAAGAGCCCCTACTTTTGTACACCGACAACCTTCTATCAAAGATCCGAAGGCAAGACATTCGTTGCTAAGAATGGATCCTTTCTAGAGAAGGAGTTTCTCTCGAAAGAAGTGAGTGGGAGGAAAGTAGAACTTGATGAGGTAACTGTACCTGCTCCCTTATTGGAAAGTAGTTCATCACAGAAATTTGTTCCTGTGACTCCTACACCAATTAGTGAGGAAGCTAATGATGATGATCATGTAAGTTCAGATCAAGTTATTACTGAACCTCGTAGGTCAACCAGTGTAAGATCCGCACCAGAGTGGTACGGTAATCCTGTTCTGGAGGTCATGTTACTTGACCATGACGAACCTATGAACTATGAGGAAGCGATGATGAGCCCAGATTCCGCAAAATGGCTTGAGGCCATGAAATCTGAGATGGGATCCATCTATGAGAACAAAGTGTGGACTTTGGTTGACTTGCCCGATGATCGGCAAGCCATCGAGAATAAATGGATCTTCAAGAAGAAGACTGACGCTGACGGTAATGTTACTGTCTACAAAGCTCGACTTGTTGCAAAAGGTTTTCGACAAGTTCAAGGAGTTGACTACGATGAGACCTTCTCACCCGTAGCGATGCTTAAGTCCGTCCGAATCATGTTAGCAATTGCCGCATTTTATGATTATGAAATTTGGCAAATGGATGAAAGACTACATTCCTGAATGGATTTCTGGAAGAAGAGTTGTATATGATGCAACCTGAAGGTTTTATCAATCCAAAGGATGCTAACAAAGTGTGCAAGCTCCAGCGATCCATTTATGGACTGGTGCAAGCATCTCGGAGTTGGAATAAACGTTTTGATAGTGTGATCAAAGCATATGGTTTTATGCAGACTTTTGGAGAAGCATGTATTCACAAGAAAGTGAGTGGGAGCTCTGTAGCATTTCTAATATTATATGTGGATGAAATATTATTGATCGGAAATGATATAGAATTTCCGGATAGCATAAAAGGATACTTGAATAAGAGTTTTTCAATGAAAGACCTCGGTGAAGCTGCTTATATATTGGGCATCAAGATCTATAGAGATGGATCAAGACGCTTAATTGGACTTTCACAAAGCACATACCTTGATAACGTTTTGAAGAAGTTCAAAATGGATCAAGCAAAGAAAGGGTTCTTTCCTGTGTTACAAGGTGTGAAGTTGAGTCAGACTCAATGCCCGACCACTGGAGAAGATAGAGAGAAAATGAAAGGTTTTCCCTATGCTTCAGCCATAGGCTCTATCATGTATGCAATGCTGTGTACTAGACCTGATGTGTGCCTTGCTATTAGTTTAGCAGGGAGGTACCAAAGTAATCCAGGAGTGGATCACTGGACAACGGTCAAGAACATCCTGAAATACCTGAAAAGGACTAAGGATATGTTTCTCGTTTATGGAGGTGACAAAGAGCTCGTCGTAAATGGTTACGTTGATGCAAGCTTTGACACTGATCCGGATGACTCTAAGTCACAAACCGGATATGTATTTATATTGAACGGTGGAGCTGTCAGTTGGTGCAGTTCTAAGCAAAGCGTCGTGGCGGGATCTACGTGTGAAGTGGAGTACATAGCTGCTTCGGAAGCAGCAAATGAAGGAGTCTGGATGAAGGAGTTCATATCCGATCTAGGTGTCATACCTAGTGCATCGGGTCCAATGAAAATCTTTTGTGACAATACTGGTGCAATTGCCTTGGCAAAGGAATCCAGATTTCACAAGAGAACCAAGCACATCAAGAGACGCTTCAATTCCATCCGCGATCAAGTCAAGGAGGGAGACATAGAGATTTGCAAGATACATACGGATCTGAATGTTGCAGACCCGTTGACTAAGCCTCTCTCACGAGCAAAACATGATTAGCACCAAGACTCCATGGGTGTTAGAATCATTACTATGTAATCTATATTATTAACTCTAGTGCAAGTGGGAGACTGAAGGAAATATGCCCTAGAGGCAATAATAAAGTTGTTATTTATATTTCCTTATATCATGATAAATGTTTATTATTCATGCTAGAATTGTATTAACTGGAAACTTAGTACATGTGTGAATACATAGACAAACAGAGTGTCACTAGTATGCCTCTACTTGACTAGCTCGTTGAATCAAAGATGGTTAAGTTTCCTAGCCATTGACATGAGTTGTCATTTGATTAACGAGATCACATCATTAGAGAATGATGCGATTGACTTGACCCATTCCGTTAGCTTAGCATTTGATCGTTTAGTATATTGCTATCGCTTTCTTCATGACTTATACATGTTCCTATGACTATGAGATTATGCAACTCCCGAATACCGGAGGAACACTTTGTGTGCTACCAAACGTCACAATGTAACTGGGTGACTATAAAGGTGCTCTACAGGTGTCTCCGATGGTACTTGTTGAGTTGGCATAGATCAAGATTAGGATTTGTCACTCTGATTGTCGGAGAGGTATCTCAGGGCCCTCTCGGTAATGCACATCAATATAAGCCTTGCAAGCAATGTGACTAATGAGTTAGTTGTGGGATGATGCATTACGGAACAAGTAAAGAGACTTGCCGGTAACGAGATTGATCTAGGTATTGAGATACCGACGATCGAATCTCGGGCAAGTAACATACCGATGACAAAGGGAACAATGTATGTTGTTATGCAGCTTGACCGATAAAGATCTTCGTAGAATATATAGGAGCCAATATGAGCATCCAGGTTCCGCTATTGGTTATTGACCGGAGACGTGTCTCGGTCATGTCTACATAGTTCTCGAACCCGTAGGGTCCGCACGCTTAACGTTCGATGACGATCGGTATTATGAGTTTATGTGTTTTGATGTACCGAAGGTAGTTCGGAGTCCTGGATATGATCATGGACATGACGAGGAGTCTCGAAATGGTCGAGACATAAAGATCGATATATTGGACGACTATATTTGGACATCAGAATGGTTCCGGGAGAGATCGGGCATATACCGGTGCACCGGGAGGTTACCGGAACCCCCCGGGAGGTATATGGGCCTTATTGGGCCTTAGTGGGAGAGAGAGGAGAAGGGAGCAAAGGAAGGGGCGCCCCCCAAGCCCAATCCGAATTGGGAGGGGGGCCGTCCCCCTTTTCCTTCCTCCTTCCTCCCCCTTCCTTCTCTCCTAATCCAACTAGGGAAGGGGGGAATCCTACTCCCGGTGGGAGTAGGACTCCCCTTGGGGCACACATAGGAGGCCGGCCTCCTCCCCTCCTCCACTCCTTTACATACGGGGGAGGGGGCACCCCATAGACACACAAGTTGATCATTGATCTCTTAGCCGTGTGCGGTGCCCCCCTCCACCATAATCCACCTTGGCCATATCGTCGTAGTGCTTAGGCGAAGCCCTGTGCCGGTAGCTTCATCATCACCGTCATCACGCCGTCGTGCTGACGAAGCTCTCCCTCGAAGCTCTACTGGATCGTGAGTTCGTGGGACGTCACTAGTTGAACGTGTGCAGATTGCGGAGGTGCCGTACATTCGGTACTAGGATCGGTCGATCGTGAAGACGTATGACTACATCAACCGCGTTGTCATAACGCTTCCACTTTCGGTCTACGAGGGTACGTGGACAACACTCTCCCCTCTCGTTGCTATGCATCACTATGATCTTGCGTGTGCGTAGGATTTTTTTTGAAATTACTACGTTCCCCAACATCTGGATGGTAAAAGAGCACCTCTGCTATCATCATTTGTTGTCTAAAAGTTCCAAACCATGGAGAATCATGCTATGGAACTTGACAGCTTGCTATTTGTGTGGTGATCTTTTTATTTGGCATAACTGCATAACTTTTATTCAGTTTGGTACTCGGCAATTCCGTATCCATTGTAATTTTATTATGGCTTTGTTCAAAATCTTAGCAGGTAATTACCATGGTCATATTTCTGGTCGTTTCTATGTCTTGGATTGTTTGTTGTACTAGCATATATTGTGTGTGTAAATACTAAAAATTATCATACCAATTGCAAGATAAAGAGAGCATTGAGTGTTTTGTTTTAATAGTGACATAAATGTTTTCCTTGTTTTTATACTCCCTCCATTCCTAAATATAAGTCTTTCTAGAGATTTCACTACGGACTACATACAGAGCAAAATGAGTGAATCTACACTCTAAAGTACGTCTATATACATCCATATGTAGTCCACATTGAAATAACTAAAAAGACTTATATTTAGGAACGGAGGGAGTAGCTATATACTCCCTTCCTTCCAGCTTGAGGGCCTACCTCAAAATGTTTGTTTTCTCGTTTGATAAGTCTCATTTTATTGCTCCTCATCGCATGTTAAGATTTTCAGGTGCATTAAATCGTTGCATGTAAGGACTAAGAGAAAATTCACCAATGCATATAAAAGATCTTGGTCATTTAGTGGTCATGCATGCATTGCAGTTAATGCATTGATAAACGCAATGTTTGGAGAAAAAACGGGTGCATTAATTAAGCACTTTTGCAAACTATAAAATTATTACACGACTCACAGTCTATCTTGCTTGGCTAGATTTTTGAATTGAGCTTTTTAAACCGAAAGGAAGGGAGTACTATCATCAACATCATCTGCTTGAAATCATCATATGGTAAAACTTAAAAGGTCCATATATACTTGCGAGCATGTTATAAGAGCTTTGTAAACACATACCTTATTTCTCTTCATGATATCATTCTCATCTTTCCTCCTAAATTTCACCGGATTCGACGTGTACATGAGGATGCCGCATAAACCCTCCTCAGCGCGACCACTAACGTCGAGCGCCATGCCGTTGTAGTCGGTTTTTCACCCCAATCTGGCCCAGCGAGGTCTTGACGATCCAGTAACTTATGGGTTCCTTTGACTCATGCTCATCGGTGATGCCATAGACTACCACCATCATTTCGTGGTTCAGGTTTGTCCCACATGGCCCAACGAAGACGCCTTCGCCGTAGCGTTGAAAGGCCATCGAGTTAGCGTAGATTGCCATGACAACGGGCTGGGCCACCACTGCCTGCATCAATGCAGCCTCATTCGACGACACCTGTTTGCAGCCGTTGATAGTGATGACAGGGCTCCGGTTCGGCTTGGGAACCAAACAGAAAATATTCATGCCCATGGCCAACATACGGGTAGTCAACCTCCGTTTCGATGCTGCCATGGTGGATCATGTGCTTGAAGGCCCCTTCCGTGTTGCCACCATGACAACCTTCATCCCCTTGTCGCGCTCTAGAAGTTGTTGCACGGATAATGACGCCAGGTTTCGAGTCGTGATGGAGTTGATGCCATCCATTGTCGCTATTACCGTGAAGGCCCAACAGCCCCCACAGGCCCCCTGGTGCTTCACATTCGTCACTGCTAACAAACGTTGGTCGTATCCCATCATTCGCTAGTCCACTATAGCTGGGAGGTCATCGCGGGCGGTGATGGTGCCATGAGTGAGCAGATCCTGATGCCAGCGCTTCCGACCGTTGGACATGATGTTGGAGCAGCGAGCAAGCGACCGTACGTGTGTTCGACCTCTTCACTGGCCATGCCGCCGAAGAGGTTGAGGCTCGGCTTATAGGGCGCGTCGCATTGGGTGAACTCATTGAAAGTGCAACTATCCCGGGTGGTTTTGGTAATTCCTAACAACATATAGCTCATTGAGATAATGCTATCTTAAGATAAATATTTCAGGAAAGCTCAATGATTGGCATGGCATGGATTAGAAAGTGGACCCCTCAAAATGCTAAGGACAAAAGATTGGCTCAAGCTCAAAGCACAAGACTCTACATTTTACTTTTAGTGATCCAAGATCACATTGAGTCCATAGGAAAAGCCAATACTATTAAAAGGGGGTGAGGTGTTGCTTAATGAGTTACTTGCTCAAAATGCTTAGTGATATGCTCCAAAAACCCTCAACTACTTTCTCATATCCACATATGTCCCAAACCAAAAGTCAAACTCGGCCCCACCGAAACTTTCTATCCGGCGCCACCGAGTTCAGTTGACATAGCCACTGCCACAAACCCTAGTCACTTCCGTCTCACCAATAGGGATCTCGGTCTCACCGAGATGGGATTGCAACCTCTCTGTTTCCCTTCGTAATGTTTCGGTCCAACCGAGATGAGCGATCGGTCCCACCGAGATTGCAATGCAAACTCTCTGTTTCCCCTTCGTAATGTTTCGGTCTAACCGAGATGAGCGAATCGGTCCCACCGAGTTTGCCTGACCAACTCTCTGTTTGCTTATTACCAAAATCGGTCCCACCGAGTTTGTGTAATCGGTCTCACCGAGATTACGTTATGCCCTAACCCTAATGGAATCGGTCCCACTGAGTTGACATGTCAGTCCCATCGAAAATCCTAACGTTCACATTTTGAACTAAATCGGTCTGACCGAGTTTTATAATTGGGTCCCACCGAGTTTGGTGATTTGTGTGTAACGGTTAGATTTTGTGTGGAGGCTATATATACCCCTCCACCCACTCTTCATTCGTGGAGAGAGCCATCAGAACATGCCTACACTTCCAACATACATTTTCTGAGAGAGAACCACCTACACTTGTGTTGAGGTCAAGATATTCCATTCCAACCACATAAATGTTGATCTCTAGCCTTCCCCAAGTTGCTTTCCACTCAAATCATCTTTCTACCAAATCCAATCCTATGAGAGAGAGTTGAGTGTTGGGGAGACTATCATTTGAAGCACAAGAGCAAGGAGTTCATCATCAACACACCATCTATTACCTTTTGGAGAGTGGTGTCTCCTAGATTGGCTAGGTGTCACTTGGGAGCCTCCGTCAAGATTGTGGAGTTGAACCAAGGAGTTTGTACGGGCAAGGAGATCGCCTACTTCGTGAAGATCTACCCTAGTGAGGCAAGTCCTTCGTGGGCGATGGCCATGGTGGGATAGACAAGGTTGCTTCTTCGTGGACCCTTCATGGGTGGAGCCCTCCGTGGACTCGCGCAACCGTTACCCTTCGTGGGTTGAAGTCTCCATCAACGTGGATGTACGATAGCACCACCTATCGGAACCACGGATAAAAAATCTCCGTGTCTACATTGCGTTTGCTCCCTCCAAACTCCTCCCTTTACCTTCATATGCAATTGTTTTACATTCCGCTGCTATACTCTTAGAATTGCATGTGTAGGTTGATTACTTGATTTGTGCTAAGTTGCTAAAATCTGCCAAGACTTAAAATTGGGAAAAGGCTAGATTTTTATTTGGTCAAGTAGTCTAATCACCCCCCTCTAGACATACTTTCGATCCTACAAGTGGTATCAGAGCTTTGGTCTCCATTTGCTTTGATTTCCATAGCTTTTGGTGATCATAGCCTTGGTTTCACAACCTAGGAGAGTATGGCGTCTAGCGAGGGAAATTACCACCGTAGAGGTCCTTACTTTGATGGTACTAATTTTGCTAGTTGGAAGCATAAGATGAAAATGCATATTCTTGGACATAACCCCGCCGTTTGGGCTATTGTGTGTATTGGCTTGCAAGGTGAATTCTTTGATGGGAGAGAACCGAACCGTGAAGCTACCGCGGAAGAGTTGAAGATGCTGCAATACAATGCTCAAGCTTGTGATATTCTCTTCAACGGACTGTGCCCCGAAGAATTCAACAAAATCAGCCGTCTTGAGAATGCAAAGGAAATTTGGGATACTTTGATTGATATGCACGAAGGTACCGACTCCGTCAAGGAATCCAAATTGGATGTGCTTCAAAGTCAACTTGACAAGTTCAAAATGAAGGATGGTGAAGGTGTCGCTGAAATGTACTCTAGGCTTGCTCTCATCACAAATGAGATTGCCGGCTTAGGAAGTGAAGAGATGACCGATAGATTCATCATCAAGAAGATCCTAAGAGCCTTGGATGGAAAATTGATACCGTGTGCACATTGATCCAAATGATGTCCAATTACAAAGATCTCAAGCCAACGGAAGTCATTGGAAGAATTGTTGCTCATGAGATGTCACTTAAGGATAAGGAAGAGCTCCACAACAAGTCAAGTGGTGCTTACAAAGCCCCATGTGAAGCTCCCACATCATCAAGTGATAATCAAACCTTCAATGAAGAATTGAGCCTAATGGTGAAGAACTTCAACAAATTCTACAAGTGTAGAAGCAAGGAAAGAAGCTCAAAGTCAAGGTCCTACAATGACAAGAGATCTTCAAGTCGTGAACGGAATTGCTACAATTGTGGAAGACCCAGACACTACTCAAATGAGTGTACGGCTCCCTACAAAAGAAGAGAAGAATCACCACCAAGAGAGAGAAGGAGTAGAGATGATCGTTATGAATGAAGACCCTCTCGAAGAAGCAAGGATTCAGAGAGGAAGGACAAATCGTCAAAGAGCTACACAAAAAGAAGACATCAAGCTCATGTTGGTGAATGGGTATCCGGCTCCGACTCCGACCTTCACTCTGAAAGAAGTTATCACTCCGACTCCGAATATACTCAAGATGAAGGTGTTGCCAGTCTAGCACTTGTGTCAACCAACTCCTACGACATATTTGACTCACCAAATGAAGGAATTGGAAGATGCTTCATGGCCAAAGGTCCAAAGGTAACACACCCCAAGTATGTTGATTTTAATAGTGATGAAGATGATTTGCTAGGAGATGATGATTTACTTGTTGACAACTCTAGTTATGAAAACTATGATGAACTTGCTATTAATCATGATAATCAAGATAAAACGAATGACGATGATAAGAAGGAGATTGAGCGTCTAACTAAAGAACTAAACACTCTTAAGTTAGCTCATGAAACTACCTTGGAAGATCATCGAGAACTTTTAAAGACTCTTGAGAAGCTACGCTTTGAAAAGCTCAACCTTGAGCAAGAGCATGAGTTCTTAAAAGCAATCAATGATGATCTTCGCAAGAAAAGTTCTTCTTACATTGCCAAGCGTTTACTCTTGTCTACTTACATGCCACAAGTTAAATCTAGCAACAAGAACAAGAAAGATTCTTCCTCTAGTAGTAACAACAATCATGCTAAATCCAATGTTGTTGCTTCTAGTAGTTCTCTTGATTCCACTAATGATTCTCTTAGCCAAGTTACACTTGAGCAAGAAAATAGCTTATTGAAGGGAATTATAGAGAAAGGTGTTTACAAGAGTCTTGCCGGAAGTAAGCAATTTGAGGAAATTGTACGCAAGCAAGGAAGACACCGGAAGAATCAAGGTGTTGGTTTTGAACGAAAGTTCAATGCCAATGGAGTTGAGTGGGAAGAAGATCAATACCCCAAGACGAAGTTTGTTCCTCAACAAGAGAAGTATGATCCTACTTCTTTCCAAGGAACACAAGCTCAAGATGATCTTCCACCACAAGACCACAAGCTAAAAGGCAAGGACAAGCTTCAAGAGGAGATTGATGCATTTGAAGAAGCTCCTAAGGCCTTGGTCAAGTGGGTTCCCAAGACTACATCAAGTTCCACTTCATCAAGTACGACTACAACTCCAAGGATTACCATCAAGATGGTGTGGATCCCTAAGAAGAAGAACTAGAGAGTTCTTGAGGGTGACTCCGCCAACATACTTCACTCTTATCATCTTGGCAAGGACAAGTGCAAACAACTTCCATATCTTGCACTAGTTCAAGGAGTCACAAACCCTCTTGTTGGTAAGACAAGGGACAAGGTAACCTAATGCATTCATGGACATCATCTCATGTGAATATCACTCTATGTCTATGGATATCCTTGTTTGTTCCTTGTGGGACTAACCCGTGTAGGTATTGAAAGTGCAACTCACTCCAAAGGATTGCTCCGAATGATCTACATCAACATTGAGCATCCACATCTTCAACACCTACATGAAGTCATCATCGACAAAACCCAAGGTTAGTTCATCCCTCTTAGGGGGGATATCACATCTAGGGGGAGCTTTACTCTAATCAATTGAGCTAAAGCAACTCTAATGATGTGAGCACAACAATGCTTTATGTAAAAGTGGCAACCCCACTTGTGCTTAAACGATGAGTATGACCTATGATCAAATGTTCTCATTTGACTCCTAAGTCAATATACTCATATATAGATGACCTAGTCATCGCCAAATTGCTTGATAGATGCTAGAGTGATTGTGCATGCTTTGTCACATATTTCATTTGTCATTTTATTGTGTGAGCATGTTGGATGCATATTTTACTCATTCGAGGACATCCATTTGTTGCTTTGATTGTTTGGCTTTTTCTCTTTTGCCAAATGGATGGACAAGAATGCCTAAGAACTCCCTCTAGCTATCTATGCTTTTCTCGTCTCAAACTCTATTCATGCTACATCACAAAGTTTGATCAAGTCAGATTCGAACCACTCTGTGTGAGGAGCACTTGGAGTCCCCGATTTGTCATAGACTTAAACTTCCAAAACCTCTTTGTGTATTTCGGTATGACCGAGTCATCCATTTCGGTCACACCGAGATCACTAAGTTGATCTAGGTTTTCAATCTCGGTGCAACCGATTTGAACTTTTCGGTCACACCGAGTTGCAGTAACCGCTTGCGATTCTGCATCTCGGTGCCACCGAGTTGTTCCACTCGGTCACACCGACAGGGTCGGGATATATAAACCCACGGGTGAGATTTTGGAAATTTCTTCGAAACCTCTCAGCCCGCGCGTATCCTGCTCTGCCGCCTCGGGTCTCCGGATCGTCTTCTCGCCGCCAGCGACCTCCCGCCGCTGGTTTCCATCGCCGTCAACGGAATTCTGCCCCTCCGTTGCCGCCGTAGCGAACTCCGCCGAACTAGGGTACGAGTTCGATCCTTTGTGCTATTCTTTTACCTCTGATTCGTAGCACATTGTTCTGCCATGATCATCACCACGTATGCAAACACTCTATCCACTGAAAACATCCTTAGGTTAGGTTTGATTTGAAAATTTAGGGTTAGGTCTCCGCAGAACCCATCTCGGACTGACCGAGTTGTAGAAATCGGTCTCACCGATTTGGCTTAGGCCATTGCAATTGCACTTTCGGTCTGACCGAAAACTGCAAATCAGTGTGACCGAGTTCGATTCTCTGTGAAACCCTAGCAGTCTCGGTGCCACCGAACTGTGACTCGGTCTGACCGAGTTCACTAGTTTAGGTTCCAAAAGCTCTTCGGTATCACCGAGTTTACAAATCGGTAGCTCCGAAATGCTTTCTGTGAAGAACTAAAACTAAGTTTTTAAGTCATCTGTTTTGCAAAAACTCTGCACTTTGTGATGCTCATCCACTCTACCTCATCTATATCTATTCACAGGGTCTGCTGTTAGTAAGTTTGCAGAGATGTCTGATCAAAGTGACAGTCAGAACAGGTCTGAGGAACATGTGCTGATGAGTGAGGGTTCAGATCCCTCTAGCACTTCTGATGATGGCAGCAGGAGCACTCCCAGCAACTTGCCAAAGGCAGCCACCAGATCTAGGAAGAAGAGAACCTCAGAACCTGAGGATGAGGATTATATTGCCACTGAGGAGGAAGTAAGCTCCATAAAGAAGGTGCTGAAAAAGGAGTATGGCACAGCTGCTGCAAGTAAGCCAGGGCTGAACAAGAAGGCACCAGCAAGGAGGATCCCTATGTCAAAGCCAAGGAAGGTAGCAACAGGAGAAACAATGAAATTCACCATAGAGTCAGATGATGGTGAAGCAGCAGGAGATGACAAGAAAAAGAAGAGGGAAAGAACCACTACTGCAAAAGTTCTTGGCAAGCTCTCAATGATGAGAGATTGTGAAGAAGAAGAGGAAGAGGATGCTGCACCAGCACCCAAAGCTCAGAAGCTTATGGGAGATGCCATAAAGTCAGGGGCTGCTCCATCAAAGCCCAAGTCTGCTCCCAAAGCTCAAGCTCAGAAGCCTCCAAAACCCAAGAGGAACACCAGAAGTATACCTGCTGAGGAAAAGAACAAGGCTCCAGTGCCTCAAGCTGAAGAAGAGGAAGATGATTCACTTGTTTTGAGGAAGTTGAAGCCCAAGATTCCTGACCATAATGATGCTCATCCAGTAGCTGAAGACATGCGTATCAGAAAGGATGCTGGACTGAGATTGTGGAGACAGTCTGATCCTTATGCTGTAAGGAGGAGGACAGCAGTTGATTACAGGTTTCACACAAAGGAACAACAAGACTTCTATGAGACTATTTTGCTTGACAAGAAGCCCATTGTATGTGACATGAAATGGGTGGATTGGGAATACATCAAGGAAGAAGAAGATCACTATCCAGGTGTTTATGATAGCTTCAAGGCATGTGGAGTTGACAAATTTGTTGGGCAGAAGCTCACCAAATGGAATGATGAGCTCATCATGCAGTTTTACTCCACTGCGCACTTCTATCCAGATGGAAGGATAGTATGGATGTATGAGGGTACAAGGTACCAATCCACAGTTGAAGAGTGGGCCAAGCTGATAAATGCCCCTGAAGAACATGAAGATGACTTGGATGTGTATGCCACCAAGAAGAAGGACCACAACACTATGGCTAACATGTATAAGGAGATCCCAGATAAAGCTTTGGAGACACATAAGCTTGGATTTGTACACTATCTGCTGTCTGGTTTGCCAACTATCAACACAATACTTAGGCATACTCTGCTACCTAAGTCTGGAGATCACAAGATGATCAGAGGGCATTCTATCAACCTGCTCCAACTTTTTGATGTCCCTCGGAAGTTCAAGGTTATGAGTTTGATTGTAGAAACTATCAAGAGGACTGCTGCTGACTAGAAGAAAAGCTGTGGGTATGCTCCACACATTCAGGAGCTCATCAACTCTAAGATGGGCACATGTACATACTTGGGACAAGGAGCACCTTCCTCTGCATCCTGATTTTGAAGACAACACTGTAGTGATGAATGAGGAAGACCCCACATCTGAGCAAGTACAGGAGAAGAGAGCCAAAGCAAAGGCTGAGAAAGCTGCTAGATGCCAAGTGTTGAAGAGGCATCTCAAGTTTTCCTGAAGAGCAAGCAAGATCAACTTGCATATCTGATCCAGTCTACACTGAGGATTGAGAAGGGCTTGGCCACCCTGACTCAAAACCAGGAGAGCTTGGAGAGGATCATAGAAACTAAATTTTATGATCTTGATTTGAAGGTAACTGAGATTCAAACAGCAGTTGAGCAGCTTTAGGAGGAAGCAGAAGAGAAGAGAGGCAAGGCAACTACTGATGCATTTGAGCGAGTGCCTAGAGGACAGAGGTCTGCTGCAGTGCCAGTGAGAGATTCTAGAGCTACAACATCAGCACCAGCAGCTACAGCTCCAGTGCCACCTCCAGCAGCCACTCCGCCAGCTCCAACTACATCCACAGATGCCTTCGTCCTTGGAGTTCTCTCTACACCACCTCCCAAAGACCAAGCCTGAGAGACGCATAGCACTATGCATATTTGAACTTTTTGGTAACTTGTTGCCAAAGGGGGAGAAATATGTATAGATCATAGGCTTCGAGAGAGAGTGTCTTGCTTTTTATCTCTCTTGCTTTTGGTTGAACTTTTTGATTGTGTGCTTGTGTGAGATACTTTATGTCCTTGTGAGATACTTGTGTGATCATGTGATTGATCATTTGCTGCCTTAATGCTTGTTTGGATGATACTATCTTTGATATCTTATATATGATCATTCACTTGCTTGGTGATGAGTGCATGCTTTTAATTTCTATCATTTTGAGCGCTCCACCAAGATGTATGTGACATGGAAGAGTAACCCATGATCCTAATCGATTGTGCATTTGCATTCAAAAGCAAATTTTGAATAATGCACAAATTTAGGGGGAGCTCTTGCTTATCACATACTTCTCAAAGTGACGATGTTTTTCAATCTTATGATCATTTGTCGAAGCTTTGATCTATATGTTGTCATCAATTAGCAAAAAGGGGAGATTGAAAGTGCAACTATCCCCGGGTGGTTTTGGTAATTCCTAACAACATATAGCTCATTGAGCTAATGCTATCTTAAGATAAATATTTCAGGAAAGCTCAATGATTGGCATCGCATGGATTAGAAAGTGGACCCCTCAAAATGCTAAGGACAAAAGATTGGCTCAAACTCAAAGCACAAGACTCTTCATTTTACTTTTAGTGATCCAAGATCACATTGAGTCCATAGGAAAAGCCAATACTATTAAAAGGGGGTGAGGTGTTGCTTAATGAGTTACTTGCTCAAAATGCTTAGTGATATGCTCCAAAAACCCTCAACTACTTTCTCATATCCACATATGTCCCAAACCAAAAGTCAAACTCGGCCCCACCGAAACTTTCTATCCGGCGCCACCGAGTTCACTTGACATAGCCACTGCCACAAACCCTAGTCACTTCGGTCTCACCGATAGGGATCTCGGTCTCACCGAGATGGGATTGCAACCTCTCTGTTTCCCTTCGTAACGTTTCGGTCCAACCGAGATGAGCGATCGGTCCCACCGAGATTGCAATGCAAACACCCTGTTTCCCCTTCGTAACGTTTCGGTCTAACCGAGATGAGCGAATCGGTCCCACCGAGTTTGCCTGACCAACTCTCTGTTTGCTTATTACCAAAATCGGTCCCACCGAGTTTGTGTAATCGGTCTCACCGAGATTACGTTATGCCCTAACCCTAATGGAATCGGCCCACCGAGTTGACATGTCGGTCCCACCGAAAATCCTAACGTTCACATTTTGAACTAAATCGGTCTGACCGAGTTTTATAATTCGGTCCCACCGAGTTTGGTGATTTGTGTGTAACGGTTAGATTTTGTGTGGAGGCTATATATACCCCTCCACCCACTCTTCATTCGTGGAGAGAGCCATCAGAACATGCCTACACTTCCAACATACATTTTCTGAGAGAGAACCACCTACACTTGTGTTGAGGTCAAGATATTCCATTCCAACCACATAAATCTTGATCTCTAGCCTTCCCCAAGTTGCTTTCCACTCAAATCATCTTTCTACCAAATCCAATCCTATGAGAGAGAGTTGAGTGTTGGGGAGACTATCATTTGAAGCACAAGAGCAAAGAGTTCATCATCAACACACCATCTATTACCTTTTGGAGAGTGGTGTCTCCTAGATTGGCTAGGTGTCACTTGGGAGCCTCCGTCAAGATTGTGGAGTTGAACCAAGGAGTTTGTACGGGCAAGGAGATCACCTACTTCGTGAAGATCTACCCTAGTGAGGCAAGTCCTTCGCGCGCGATGGCCATGGTGGGATAGACAAGGTTGCTTCTTCATGGACCCTTCGTGGGTGGAGCCCGCCGTGGACTCCCGCAACCATTACCCTTCGTGGGTTGAAGTCTCCATCAACGTGGATGTACGATAGAACCACCTATCGAAACCACGGATAAAAAATCTCTGTCTCTACATTGCGTTTGCTCCCTCCAAACTCCTCCCTTTACCTTCATATGCAATTGTTTTACATTCTGCTGCTATACTCTTAGAATTGCATGTGTAGGTTGATTACTTGATTTATGCTAAGTTGCTAAAATATTCCAAGACTTAAATTTGGGAAAATGCCAGATTTTTATTTGGTCAAGTAGTCTAATCACCCCCCCTCTAGACATACTTTCGATCCTACACTCATGGATCATGCGTGCGTTCTCCTTGAACACGTTGAAGCATTGGTGCTTGTCTCCGAGGTGGTGTGCCACCCTGTGGTGCTCGCACCAATGCTCATAAAGTGCCCACATGGACTCCTCAGATAGGTCCTTATCTACGATGTCCATGGTGCTCGCCGCCAGCGTAGTGGCAACCAGCGTGATGGCCATGAGTAGCATCGTCGCAAGTGCTCTTGCCATTGTGTGTAGTTACTTTGAGTATCCTAGGTAACGATGGAGCTCCTTACAACAATCCAACACCTCCTTATATATGAAAAATTCTCTTTACGGACCATCCTAAAGTACTAGACTGATCGTATGCAAGCCGTGAAAATTTCGAGCTGCATGGTGAATCAGGTAGTAATTGAGCAAATCGTGTACTATCTTCATATGTGTTTATTAGTCCCAATTGTTTTTTGGGTTAAAATTTGACCACACATTTGACTAACAAAATGTTAATGCATGTCATAAAAATTTATATTATTAGATTCATATTTGAATATAGTTCTCAATGATATTATTTTTGCTACATATAACCTATATTTTATTAGTTAAAATCATGATCAAAATATGATCCAAAATGAACAATCAGGATGGAGGTAGTATATTTCATGTGTAGATCTTAACCGATCCTGAACGATTCTTATTATATATCAGGGAAGAATGAACAATCAACCGTGTGGCCTTCGAGAAAGAGCAGACAAAAAGGTAAGATCATATGTTTGCCACTCACGGCTAGCAAATCTGTCTATTTAATATAAGATCATTACAAAAGGCAACAAAATCACCATATTCATTCTCATATGCTATAGATATACTCCCTCCGTCCCAAAATTCTTGTCTTAGATTTGTCTAGATACGGATGTATCTAATACTGATACATCTGTATCTAGACAAATCTAAGACAAGAATTTTGGGACGGAGAGAGTATAATACTATGATTTTAAGTTTTAATGGTCTAGATTTCAAATTAAACTAAATAAATGTATATCTCGATTTATTAGATGCTAGGGACACGGTCCATCGATCTCTATTTTCTTTGAAGTTCCTAAACAAGGGAAGTGGAAAGACAAACTGGGATAGGGAGCTCACCTCCTTCTCTTTTATAATTGCCAAAATTATATGATGACCTTTCTTGTTCCAAGCATATGATCCTCATACGTGATGGTGTCACTTTTTCGGCCGGAAAGCCGCTCCCTCCCATGAATCATAGCTTTCTAGACACTGGTTGAACATCATGGAGCAAGATAGAGAAAAAACTCCCATCCCGGTTGATCGAGTTGAACCCGCCCACCGTTGGGCCGGTGCATCAGCCTACATCTACACAGACATGCAGCCAAAAAAGAAGCATCATCTCCATCTAAAAAAAGCATTTTTCTCACCTTGCCCAGCCACCGGCTGCCACATGGCATAGCCCACAACTCGCCCTTTCTTTCTGTCTTAATGGGTTTAATTAAAGAACACTCACATTGTCATATTATCAAACTGAACTGCAAGTTGATCAACCGTTGTTGCATTATCCGACTAAACCACAAGTTGACCAGTCACCGATATAAAATCAGTAGCAAATGTCATTCATCCTGGAAGCAAATTCTTCATTGCACGGAAGAAAAAATTTGTTGCTTTTTAGGGCAGCAGTCATGGTCCCACTTTTTTTGGACATTTTAGGATAAAAACTTGCTCCAATAGCTATTGTATATGTAAAATGGTGTGGTCTGTTGTTTGGGCACCCTAAAAAACCAGCCCCAAGTGATGTATATTTACATCATGCGCACTACTACCCTAAAAATTTGACATCACAGAGAACCTCAAGAAAACGGTTGTTTTACATCACTTTGTAACACAAACTTGCTCTAACAACCGCCCTATAATAAGGCACCCACAAAAAGATAGACGTGGTGTATTTTAGGGCAACTATTGGAGATGAGAAAAATTTAGACTTCAAACTGAGGCAAATTATTTGGTTTACAGAGATGAAATTTTAATGCATTTGAGGCGAAGTTTACGTAGGAAACAACGTGGAATAACTTTGGAAACATAATATGCTTCACAAGGAACAAAAATATATGTTTTTCTATTAGATCGAAGCAACATAAAAGAGGGAAAAGCAAACTTCATTTTTTTTTTGAATTTTTGAAGCAAACTCCAATTGTGTAGGAACCAAAGTTAGATAACATGGGAAACCTCGGTTCATAAGGATGCAAACTATATGACATGGAAACTCATCCGTGCTAAAGTAGTTGACTAGTTCCCATAAAAATTATAGTTAGTTCCCGAAAATTAAACAATAACAAGTGGGTTTACCAGGAACACTCGAACGAACCTACGTTTCTTACAAAATCAGTGATACCATTTTGGAAATTCCCACATACGCTACTTCATCCACCTCGCATGGGTGCTTGCATATGATGCCCCATAGATAGTTCAATGGGGCGTCATGGATCGGTTCGATCCTTAGTGGTTCCCAAAAAGACAATCCGTCGCCACACCCTTCTTTGGAATGAAGAGATAGGCACCATCACAAATTTCTGTGAAATAATTGTGACATACATTCGCTTAATTTGGGGAGAATCTATTTTAATACCACTTCACCACATTATATTTCTCATATTGTTTGAGACATCACCGCATGGAGTCCATAAGTTGTTAACATATCTTCTCTTAGTTGGCGCCATAACTAAATTTTTGTCCAATGATATTTTTACGGTTCCGTGTCACACTGCACAGTTGCTAGCAAAGTTCATAGGGAACTCCTATTCAAATCGATGAATTGACCCTAGAAGGCCCAAGGATCTTGAAATGGGTCGGCCCAATAAGCTTTTTTAAAACCTTTTCCCCTACTAAAAGTAAAAAAGTGTTCATGAATTTGTAAAAATCATGATTGTTAAAAATGTTTGTTATTTTAGAAAACATGATCATGTATTTAAAAAATATTCTCAAATTTAAAAAAAATTATAAAATTTTAAAATGGACGTGATTTTCAAAAAGCTAAATAATTTTTGAATCACCATAATTTTTTTAAAGATTCATGAATTTTAAAAGTGGTTTGCATTTTCTTAAATGTCCATCAATTTTATAAAAATGTTTGTAAATTAGAAAATTGAATACAAAAAAGGAAAGGAAAATTGGATAGGAAGGAAAAAAGATAAGAGAAACCTGAGAAAACATAAATAAAAAGGAAAAACCGTTACATGGTCTTCCCATGTGTGGGTTTGCCCTGTGCGATATAGTGACAATACATTGCAAAAAACTATGAGTATCCCTTTTTACAGCGTTCCACCTGTAGGTCGATAAAAAGGCCCTATTCACCATGAGCGATGAATCAACAAGGTAAGGGCGTGGGCCGAGCCAACATTGATCTGCACAGCTAAATAAGATCTAGATGTTGAAGAAAGAGGTTGGGCAAACGATGAACCTATTTTTTATTATGCGGTTGATTTTTGTTCCCTATTTTTTGGCCTTGTTCATGAACAAGCCACTAGGCTATTTCATCCCCTTTTACGTCCTTAATATTATTGGAAATATTTCTAAGGTAGTGCTAGGACTGGCTAGCTCTTGCACCATCTGATCTTGTTTTACCGATGACTTTGAAGCGGCATCACGACAAAAAAAATCACATACATGATTTTCGTGTGTATATGCAAAATCAGAGCAAAGTTTTATCTATTTGTTTTAAAAATGTGCATGTGGCAAAAAGACTACCTCTTTTGGTTCATAGGATAGGAATATTGTAGGAATAGGAACTTCATAGGAAGTGAGATGACATGCATCCCAATTCCTACAAAGAAAAGAAAGAGATGCCATTTGATGCATATGATAGGAATTTTTCCATTGGGTCTAGGCTAATGTTTTTTTCCTTTGAAATGTGAAGGATTGGATTCTATCCTACATAGGAATAGGAATCCATTCCTACAAACCAAAGGGCTCCATAGGAATTTTTCCTTCGAAAATCCTATCCTATAAAATTCCTACAAGATTCCTACAAACCAAAGAAGGCCCTATGCAGCAAAACCCCCATTGGTTGCAGTGGGTGGCGTCTTATGTAACATAAATAACAAATGTATGTAATGTGAATAACGTCTGCAGAAACATACGATATAGTCGCAACATGGCATCAACCCCTTGTTATAGTCGTCCTAGAATTAATGAAACATATAATCACCGTGCATGCAACAAACCACATATGTGTTGGAAACACGTATGAACAGACTTATGCATTACCATAAATATTACAATGAAACTACATTGTTGCATCTGGCTAGGGTATGATGACTACAGATTGCCAAAGGTCCTCATCACATCTAGTGAACCTCGAGGTTCTTCTCATTCTTTGACATGAATAAGGAGAGATGAGCTAATGTGAGAGGGGCGCTGATTTGATTGAGATGAGGAAAAAATTCAATGGGGGTGGATATGAAAATCTCTAGGGAGTAAAATGATAAAGAGAGGAGCAGAAGTAGGCACAGTAGCAGAGGGAAGAGGTGGATTATGTGTAAGATGGCAACAACGGACACAAAGGTAAACATGGCATATGGAGTGGAAATGTTAAGTACTTAGTAAAGTCTTTGATCCAATCACAGAGAATGAGGCAAGGGAGAAGTTCTTCAAACATAGGAAGATTACAGAGGTAATTTAGTGAGAAGACATAGAAACCGTAAGCTCAATGAAGACAAGGATTTGTTTACCAAGTTCAAGTTGCTCGCACAACTCTACATCTGGTTGAAGGGGTTGATACTAAACTTAAAAGACTAGGTCTACATGTTATCCTTGAGCTAAAGTCTCTTGAACTTCGTGCAACCACTCATTGTAGATCTTCAAGGTGATCTCCGGCACCTTCACAGACTTGTTCTTTGGTAGTCCACAAGTACTCATGGACGCTTAGAACTGACACTTAACTGTTTAGTGGATGCATAGTCCACAAGAGTAAAAGGTTAAGTTAAGTTTCAATCAAGTTGTTAAGTGATGCTCAATCACTTAGTTGTTTTTAGGCTCTGGGTTTTCCTCTCTTAAGATTCTAACAATCCCAAGGTTGAAGTGGGGTGGCTATTTATAGCTGGGAGCAATCCCAAGGCCGATATGACCATTGGAGGTAGTGGCCAACCAGCGTACACGCGACACATGGCAAAATGGTCAAATTTCAAATGTAGCCATAGATTGACTTGCGTAACAAGCATCTGACTCCTTTGCGAGGATTTTTACCTACACTGTCTCGAAGAACTTCATCTCAGACACAAAAGAGAAACAAATTACATCAAAGAGATTTCAAAGTCTTCACTCGAAGAAATAGGTTTGGTTGAGCACACACCGAAGACCTAAATATGAATTATCACCCAGACCCCCTTTATAGTACGGTTTTACCTATGACTCAAAATAAGAAAATGAAACTAGAAAACTAATGTCTTCACGACAACTTCATTTTCCTAGTAGCAAGTTGATTGTTCCTCGAACAAGCATTCCGAAGATATTCACTGTCACCACAATTTTCAGGGTTCATACTCCCCGGTTAAACCAAAATCCTCAAGTACCTTTTGTATACGCACAAAGACATTAGACCCTTAACTACTTTGTCATTAATCATACAAAACCCTCTAGGGGGCACTAGACACACTTATAGTAGTTATCTTAACGACATACACATTAGTTGACTTTCTAAGGTGCATGCCATATATTCTGGTAATATCCACATTAGCTATTCCCAGAATAATTTGTGGCACAAGTTTGATTAAAATGAATACAAATGTGAAAACTGCTAAATGAGGGTAATTTGTGTCACAAAACGTGAAACTGTGGGCAAAAATGAAATTAACTTTTTTAGAATTCGGCGAACCGAAGAGATCCACCAATGGTTATTTGATACTTTTGGAAAGCTTAGAGATGTATTTCCTTCACTTTACCTATATGTAAGTCGCCTGAAAAACAATTTTGGGCCAATCAAATTTTTAGCCATTGATTTTTTGCTTTGAGATTCGTGTTTTTTCTGGACTATTCTGAGTTGTTTTGAACTGGTTCTTTTGACTGACCACAAATTTGGGCGAGTCAATTTCTTGATGGGCTGAAGCCCATTACCTATGTGGCCCAGCCCTACCCTCTTCCTTTTTTTTGTTCCTGTTTTTGTTTATATGTGTTTTTTCTTTTTTTTTCTTTGTTAGTCGGCTTTTTTGTTGGTATTTTGGCATGTTGTGTGAGTGTAAACATATAACACAAATACTAAAAATAATAATATGAAAATTGCAGTATTCTATGATTATTCTTTACATACTACAAAACGTGAAATTTCAGGGCAAAGTTGTGTGCATTTTTTTTTGTTTTTTTCTTCTTCTTAAAGAGTAATACCAATGCCACAAATTCATTGTTCCTTATGAACTTCATTATTTTTATTTATTCATTTATTTTATTTTATTTCTTCTTTAAGGGTAATAACAATGTTGCTAATTCATTCCTTCTTAGGAAACTCCTTTTTGCAAAAATTCCACAGTGATATGCTTATTCTGGCATATTTTAAAAAACACATTTTTTGTGTATTGTGTACACAATTTTTTATTGTTTGTTCTAGATTTGTTTTCATTTTCTTTCTTCTCAAATGTTAATACCAATGCCACTAATTCATCTTTTCTTAGAAAACCTCATTATTTTGATTTTGATTTAGTTTTTTTCTTCTTAAAGGTTAATACCAAAGCCACTAATTCATTATTTCTTGGAAAATTTTATTATTTTGTTTTTTTAGATTTTATTTCATTCTGTTTCTTCTATTATACGGTGACCGGCTCTGTTGAACGCAAAATCAGATTTACTATATTTCAACATTCAAATACTTCTTTTCGTGTGGGGCCTTCCTATTTCTTTCCCAATTCATCATCTACCCTGCCACGCACTGCGACTCCAGACCGGCGCTCCGGCCGGTCGAAGCAATCTATGACGCATGCACGCACACATCACACTCTGCTGCATGAACAGCACACCACGGCGAGCCGGAGCTAGTTAGCTCACGCGCACATCCAGCCAAAGCTAACTAGCTAGCTAGCTCACGCACGCAGACGCGCACCACACCATACCACACTGCACACATACACCGAAGGCAAAAAGGAAAAAAAAGTGACTGACCCAACCCAAATCACAAATTCAGACGACAGCGTAGTTCAGTCCCTGTTTCCTTGGTCATAATAAAAGTATTATAAACGATATCATACATATCAACTAGACTTTTTTATGATGTGACACATAATTAAATGCGGAAAGAGAGAATGTGATATTATATCATGTTGCCGTATCATATTAAATGTTGTTCTACTTATAATTAATGCAATTTAAGATACTAACTTATGATATTATACATTATGAAAATAGTATTATACTCCCTCCGTCCAATAATATAAGAACGTTTTTGATACTAGTGTAGTGTCAAAAACGTTCTTATATTATTGGACGGAGGGAGTACATTAATATCTATGCATAATAATACTAGTATATGATACCCCCGTTACGGGCAGCCTTACAAGATCCCAGTATTTTTATTGTCACACAAAAACCTGGAAAGCACAAGGACCGATGAACCAGAAATGCACGATTAGCGAGGATTACAAGCATGCATGCAAATAACTAGGCGACGAAAGCACTAAAAAAGCAAAGTAACGCAAACTTTTAATTCACATTCAACAAGGCCATGGAAATCCATTGCTGGTTGTAGTAGCTCAGCGGTGGAGCAAGATGGCCTCAATGACCCGGACGAACTCCTTTGGCGCGGTGAGCTGTGGGAAGTGGCTGGAGGACTGGATGACCACCGAGGCCGCGCCGCCGCCACCAGCGCACCCGGCCAGTCGGTGCTGCATGTAGCGGGCAACAGCGAGCGGCGCCACGGCGTCCTGGGTGCAGTGCACGATGGTGCATGGCGCCTTGACGTCCGGGAGCACGTCCCGGACGTCGCAGGTGAGCACGGCGCGCATGACGCGGAGCGCGGTGCCCGGGCGCATCATCGCCAGCTGCTTGGCGAACTTTGCGACGGCCGCCGGGTGGTCCACCCCGACCACGGTCTCGGCGAAGAGCGGCGCCCACTCGGTGAAATCGGTCTCGATGGCCCCGAGCATGGCGTCCACCTCTCCGCGGTCGAATCCGCCCTCGTAGCCGTCGTCGTTGATGTACCTGTTCCAACGTACGTGCAATTAAAACGGCCATGGTTCAGTGACATCCTTACGGTATTTCATTCCTTACGTTTATTTAAATCATGTACTAGTACGAAAGCTGGGAGTGTGATTTGAAGAACCTAGGTGACGCCCCAACCAGCACGAGGTGGCTGAATAGGTCTGGCCTTGCAAGCGACGCAATGCAGCCGATCATGCCAGCCATGGAGTGGCCCAGGAACACTGTTCCCCTCAGCCCGAGCTCGTCCATCAGCGCCACGAGTTCGTCGGCGAAGTCGTGGTACGAAAACCGCCGCTCGGAGCACCCGCCGCCGTCCGCCGCGCCGGAGAAGCTCCAGTCGAAGACGACGACCCGGAACTTGTCCGCCAGCGACGGGACGACGTCGTCCCAGACGAACCGGCTGCCACCGTAGCCGTGGGCGAGCACCAGGGTCTCACCGACGTTGCCGAAAACCCTCGCATTCATCTCGGTCGGTAATTTGAGTACAGCAGTGAGGAGCAAGAGGCTACAATATTGCTTAACTCCCGTGCTAGCTTAGAGATGAGAACATATGGCTACTTCTGGCCTCCATTTATAGGGAAACCCCAGCACCAAGAGTCCAGGATAAGATCGATCAACCAGAGAGGGAGGAGGGGAGGCAGTGATACCCTTGTGAGAATTATTAACTGGGCACTCAGATGTGCACAGCTGCATGTGACATCCAGATGGCTACAACTATACCGGAGCAGAAGAGACCACTGCATGCCTCGAAGAGTTTCTTGGCGGTTGTTTACCGTGCGTCTGCATCGATGGTGACGAGGGGCTAAAAAGGTGTCACTTGGAGTTTTGCGTGTGCACAATGCGCGGTGATGGCGACGAAGGCAGATTCCGTGAACTGGAGGGTTAGGTCTCCCGATGGTCCGATTTTGTCGCAGTTTGACACGGGATAGTTGTATGCCGGTTTCTGTGGACCGTGTCATTCTCGCACTCCACGAAATACTGAAACCATGTATTATGTCACTTGCATGGAAACAAAGGATTTGTATATGCCTGTGTCTCTGTCGTGCCGTTGTTTCCGTGACACGGAAGCTGTGCGTGATGAATCAGTTTCCCATATTAATACTCACCGGCCCATCACCAAATCTCGACGAATGTTTCAACGAGCCACCCGTGTGTATATTACTTCAGGTACGGCTGCAGGGGCTTTGCTACACCTACGTAATTATTCTACGTACAGCTACGTGAAAACTGATTTAGGGAGATTTCATTGGAAGGAAAAAATAGCCCGGGCCCCACCCCATGAAAATGGGAGGGGGGGGGGGGGGAAGTATATTAGGAAGTTTACCTAAGTTTACGGGTTTTTTTAGCAAGTTTACCTAAGTTTACATAGGTGGGTACGTAGGTGTAGGATGCTTTTCGTTAGTGCGAACAGTTCAGAGATGGAAGGCTTTAGTTCCATTTTCTATGTAATAAGAGGCCAAGTCCAGCGTTGTATCACACCGTACGCACGATACACCCCCACACTAAACGTATAAAGGACAATATAAACCTTTCATGAATCATATCCGCTTTTGTATGTAGATAAACTGTATAGTAGCCCAGCTCATATTTGGCATTGATTATAGGCTTTGTCGGCTCGGCCCACTTACATTTTTTCTTCCTTTTTTAGCTTAAAAAAATTTGCACCACTTAGGATTAGAACTCAGTACCACCAGATTTCAAAAAAAAAAACAGGTTTATGTCCTACCAGAGTTACCACCTCAGATAGATTACTTGCTGTCCATAGTTCCAATTCTTTTTCTTCTTGTTGCCTACATTTCTGGTTCTGGTTTTGTTCCGGACGAATTTTCTTTAAGTTTTGTATGCGTGGTTTTCACTCGGTTTTTTCACTTACTTTTCCCATTTTAATTGTATATTTCTTTTTACATTTTCAAATTTTATTTTTCACAAATTTTCCTTTAGGTTTTTAAACTTTTAAAAAATTCGTGAAACATTTTCTCAAATCTGCAAACTATTTCCAAATTTGTGAAAATTTTCAGAACTCGTGAACTTTTTTCAAAGTCATATTTTTTCTAAATGTAACTAGTGAACAATTTTCAAATGAGCAAATGTTTTTCAAAATCATGATCTTCCTAAAAGTTTAACCCCCGACAACTGAAAATTCACAAAAAAATCAAACTTGTGAACTTTTTTCAAATTCATGAGATTTTTTAAATTTTACTCATGAACAATTTTAAAATTCGTGAGCTGTAATTCGAACTTCTTAACTTTTTCCAAATTCATGAACTTTTTTCAAAGCTAGCGGGCAAAGCGAGCGAGCTTGCGCAATATTGGGTCGCAGCCCACTGGCATGTGCGCGAGTGCATGCTTCCTAAATGCCGCTTAGAGCGTTGACTAGGAGCTCCTCAAATAGACCTCGGCACGCACATGCATTTGTTCAAAATTTCAACAAATATTTACATGAAAGAAAAATACATGCAAAACTCGAAACGATATTTTTTGGAATTTCCCCGTACATTTTTTTATTGGTGTATATTTTTTTAGAAAACAGCAATATTTTTAAAATTTGAAAAAGAATTTGAAAGCATGACTATTATTAGAAATTTCCCCAAAGGAATTTGAGTTTCTGAACAAGTTTGAAAACGGGAACATTTTTTAATTTGTGAACGGAATTTGAAAACAGGGACATTTTTTGAATCGTTGAACTTTTTTCAAATCCATGAGTGCTTGGCTCGGCCTAACAGCAGCCCGACCGGAGCGATGTCGTCTCCTTGTTTGGCCGAGGCCTAAGTTTTTTTCTATTTGTTTTTTTCCTGCTCTTTTTGTTAATTCATTTTCTCCTTTTTAAACTTAATTTTTCTTTTTGAAACTTGTTCACAACATTGAAATATATTTTTGGAATATCAAAATAACAGTTTTAAGTAACTGTCTTATACTATGATTTTTTCCTTGAAATATTTATTAAATGCTTTGAAAAAACATTGATTAATTTCAAAATTTTCCCTTCGTACTTATTTGTTATGTTAAAAACTTAACATAAAAGTTTTAGTTACTTGTTTAAATTATGATTTCAAATACTTTTTTCCTTCAAAACCTGACATGATGCCTATCATGGGAATACCCACCTACTCAAAAAAGTTAGGGTCGTATCAAGAATGTCCAAAAAAACACCATGTTCAATGTAGGGTGTCCAGGTAGGCCATTAGGCTCTGTTCGAGAGCATGTTGTTTCTCGACATGCGTTAAATGAACATAACGCATTTAGGTCCATTTGATGTTTGTGAAAAGTGCTATGAGATGGCCTCTTTTGTCTTAACCGGAACCCCTCCGTTGTACATGCTGTACCTATGGATATTAATAACTACACAACTTTTGTAGGCAGCTGGGCATGCCCATTCTAGCACTTCATGCAAAATTTGAAGGAATTCAGACACCGAACGCAGGTTATGTCACGTACGGACAATATTTGAGGGGTTTCTCATCGGGAAAACCGTAAAAAAATGCAAAAAATGTGAAAAGTCGATAGAATTTGGCATGGATGCATGTCATGATGATTCTAGTGTGTGGAAAAAATTTGGGCTCATTTGATGTGTGTGAAAAAAAGTTCATCAATGTTGAAAAAAAATCAAGAATTTTAGAAAAAGTTCTCAAATTTGAAAAAAAAATCATCAATTTTGAAAACACGTTCACAAATTTGAAAAATAATTCATTGTTTGTTTTTTAAAATAATAATTGAAAAAAGTGAGCACATTACAAGGGGAAAAGGGAAACGAAAAGGAACAAAAAAGAAAAAAAGAAAAAAGGGAAAATAAAAACTGAACAAACTAATGGAAAAATGAGAAACAAAAGAAAACAAAAAAAGGAAAATAAAAGCCGAACAAAACCGTTTGAAAATATGAGAAAAAAGTAACAAGAAAAAAGGAAAAACTAAAAAAAAAAGAAAAAAAAGAAGAAAAGAACGAGAAAGGGGTATGTAACCATGTCAAGTGATTGTGGTTGGTCGGTTAGCACGTCAAACTTTGAACCAAGTCTCCGGTTCGAATCCTGTCATGCTAACAATTTTTTTGTGGGTTATAAAATCTGGAAAAAATTATATAGATGGGCCAGCCCAGCTCGTACAAAATGCCACCTAGAGTGTATACGTATACGACATGCGAAGTCTAAAAAAACATATAAGGTGGCCGAAGAGTTCCTAAAATATGACCATGCATCATGCCCTTTCTGGCGTTTGGTTACCTGTATCCTTTTTTAGCACTTTGGATACTTGTCCCACTTAAGCCTGGTTGAGCTAACGCAGACAAAAAATCATTATCCGCACTTAGTTTGGTTGCATGCATATAATGTTGCCTGCATTAGGGGAGCATTGTTTGCCTGCCGTTGCGTGCATTGGCTAGGCTGATGCAAGTGCCCCGGTGTTTGGTTGCATACACGCAATGTGATTAAGAGTAAACACCTACACATGACAATAGAGTTACAATAGAGTTCGTATCAGTGTGCTCGCGATGGCGGCATCAATGTAGGATGAGGAAGAGGTGACCGAGAGGAACGGTGCCATCCGACAAGGTTAACAACTACGCATAACACTAGACGCCGTCGCGCTGAGGGAGAAAAGGATGGAGGAGAAATGCAGTTTGCGCGTCATGGCTGCGTCAGTGTAGGAAGATGCGGAGGAGGAGCCCAAAATGAGCAACGCTGGCGGCGGCACCAGTGTAGTAGGACACAAGCAAGGAGATCGAGAGGAATGACGTCGGCGATGGCTTAGTGTAGCAGGAGGTGGGAGAGAAGACAGAGAGGAACGTCGACTGCCCGAGTGTAGTAGGACGTGGGAGAGAAGACAGAGAGGAACGACGACCGCCCGAGTGCAGTAAGACGCGGGAGAGGAGGTTGAGAGGAATGACGCCAGTGGTGGTGCTAGTGCAACAACATGCGGGAGAGGAGACCGAGAGGAACAACCCCGGCGGTGACACCACTGTAGAAGGACATGGAAGAGGACACTGAGACTAAGGAGTGTCATTAACACAGATCACACATATGCATGAACTGGTCGCAAAAATGGAACCATAACCTTGATGTGCATCTTTTCTGTGTAAAGTTTACTTCGAATCAAAGCACCGTTGTGTAGATTAGAAGGGACGGAAGAAAGGAGATTAGAAGGGACGGAAGAAAGGAGATTAGAGAAGGAGCTTACTGAAGGTGGAAGAAGAAAGAACGTGCATGCTGTATACTGGGCCATATGCTCTAGTGCAAGAGGACCCACCACGTCCGCTCGAGGTGGGTCGACTCAGTCTGGCTCATTAGAAACTGCCGATTTGACCATTCATGGCAGGCATGGTTGGGGAGTACTTTAAATTCCGTGCGGACCAACATTTGGATGCGACCTAGTCAACCAAATGGGCCAAATTCTTCCCGCGCGGGCCTGGTTAGGGTGAATGCGTGCAACCAAATGTGCTACTTGTGTATACTTATACAGGGAGTACAGAGGGCACGAGGCCACGATGGCAATTGTGGGTTAGCCACGATCAAGAGAGGGATGTGTGTGCTAACTGAAAAACTGCACACACACGCACGCTTTAGAGAAAAGGTTAGCGCCCAGCTTTACGGATAAGAACCTTACAAATGAAGAAATAAGTAAAAGGAAAGAGGATGCAAATGAGTAGTGACGCAACACCACCAACAAGGTTACAAGGCCAACTATGATCTATCTCAGGTTGCAATGTGGCAAAACGGCTAAGCTATCCATTACAGGAATCACTGGCTATGCCGACGGCTTTTGATCCAGTCGGCATAGCCTATGCCAACGATGGCCGTTGGCATCGGTAAACCTTCCGTGCCTGTCGGCATAGTAAAGTTGTCGTCATTGATCACCTATGCCGACGTTTTTTGATCTAGCCGTTAGCATTTGTTTGTTTTTGCTTCTTCCCTACAATTAAAATAGCTATAGCAACAAAACCAATATATATAACAACATCATCATCACACATTGCATCAACCAAACCAACATAGCATCAACCACATATATAACATCACGGAAATCAAACATAGCACAGAGTGATTGCTACTTCTTGAGCTTGCGTTGGTTTTTCCCTTAAAAGGGAAAGGGTGATGTAGCAAAGTAGAGATAAGTATTTCCCTCAGTTGAGAACCAAGGATCAATCCAGTAGGAGAGAAACGCGCAAGTCCCCAATACATGCACCTACACAAACAATCAAACACTTGCACCCAACGCGATAAAAGGGTTGTCAATCCCTTCGCGGTCACTTGCAAAGGTGAGATATGATAGAGATAGATATAAAAGATTACTAGAACGTAAAAGTAAATAAAAGTAAATAATTTGCATCAAGGTATTTTTGGTATGTAGATCTGAAAATATATGAAGGAAAATAGACCCGGGGGGCGTAGGTTTCACTAGAGGCTTCTCTCTTGAAGGCAAATAATACGGTGGGTGAACAAATTACTGTCGAGCAATTGATTAGAAAAGCGCAAAGTTATGACGATATCCAAGGCAATGATTATGAATATAGGCATCACGTCTGTGTGAAGTAGACCGACTCCTGTCTGCATCTACTACTATTACTCCACACACCGACCGCTATCCAGCATGCATCTAGAGTATTAAGTTCATAAAGAATGGAGTAACGCCTTAAGTAAGATGACATGATGTAGAGGGATAAACGCAAGCAATATGATGAAAACCCCATCTTTTTATCCTCGATGGCAACAATGCAATACATGTCTCGCTACCCCTACTTTGTCACTGGGTGAAATCACGCAAGATTGAACCCAAAACTAAGCACCTCTCCCATTGCAAGAAAAACCAATCTAGTTGGCCAAACCAAACCGATAATTCGAAGAGAAATACAGAGATATCAAATCATGCATATAAGAATTCAGAGAATATTCAAATAATATTCATAGATAAGCTGATCATAAATCCACAATTCATCGATCTCGACAAACACACCGCAAAAGAAGATTACATCGGATAGATCTACAAGAACATCGAGGAGAACATGGTATTGAGAATCAAAGAGAGAGAAGAAGCCATCTAGCTACTAGCTATGGACCCGTAGGTCTGTGGTAAACTACTCACGTTTCATCGGAAGGGCAATAGGGTTGATGTAGATACCCTCCGTGATCGAATCCCCTCTGGCATATCGTCGGAAAAGGCCCCAAGATGGGATCTCACGGGAACAGGAGGTTGGGGCGAAAAAAAAAGTATTTTGGTGGATGCCTCTGAGCGTTTTGGAATATTTTAGGATTTATAGAGCTGAGAGGGAGGTCGATAGACTCCCGAGGGCCCCACAATCCAGGGGCGCCCCCCCTAGGGCACGCCCCTATGGCTTGCGTTGCCTCGTGGGTCTTCTGACTTCATCTCCAAGTCTCGTAGGTGTCTTCTCGTCCAAGAAAAATCATCGTAAAGTTTTATTCCGTTTGGACTCCGTTTGATATTCCTTTTCTGTGAAACTCAAAAACAAGGAAAAAACAGAAACTGGCACTAGGATCTGGGTTAATAAGTTTGTCGGGGGTGTCGTGCGACATATGCCAAAGGATGGCTTATCATGGAGGGGGCTAATAAGACGTCGCCGGTGCTAGGAAACGGGATGAGGCGAAGACATGCACGTTAGTGAATCTTACCCAGGTTCGGGGCTCTCCTAGGAGATAACACCCCTACTCATGCTCTGCGGGGTCTCCGCATGATCACTCAAGCAACAATGGTGGCTACAAGCTTGCTCCTTGAGCTGTTTCTCTAGAGGGGGAAGAAGAACAAGTCTAGCCCTAACTTCCTCTCTCTATATGGGTGTGTGGGTGAACTAGAGTCTGAACCCTTTGCATGGGTGCCCTGGGGGGTTTATATAGGCCTACTCCCAGGGGTACAAAGGTAATCTGGCCGGGTGTAGGACCCTGCTGTCAGTGTCTATGGTTGCCGGCTTCTCCGCCGACCGCTGGGGCCCGCCGCCTGGTGGGCCCTGCTGGTTGTCTCGTACTTGGCCGACAGGCCGCAGCCGCCGTTCGCGGGTCTGGCCGACTGCTCGGCACTGTAGCGATGCTGGTAATGATGCATGCTTTGTCGGGGGAGGCATGGCTACAGTACCGCCGCCTGGCGGGCGATCACTGTAGCCATCCTCCATCTCTTCTGATTAATGGCGCACGGACTTCAAGGGTGGGGGAGGGCCGCCTGGTAGGAGTCGGCCTCTCCTCACGCCGACTGGTCCGCCCTCGCCGCCTTCTGGCTTCTCATTGACGGGTAAGGCCCACCGCCTGTGGACCATACCGACAACCCGTAGTGGAGGCATGGCCGTCTCTGCCATGGGTGATGTCATGGGGCAGTGGCAACAGTGCTGCGCCGGACGGGAGATCTTCGTCTGGTACGGTGCACTGTGGCCACGCTTGGCCCTGGATTTGGGGGTGGCAGGGCGCGCTGTATCCACGCCTTGTCTCATCGTATTTATGTGGGTGCAGACTCTAAGGACGCTTGGGACCGCCTGCTAGGAGCCGGCCTCTCTGGAGGCCGCCTGCTAGAAGCCGGCCCACCTCATGGCCGCCTGCTGTGCCTTGCCGTCTTCTGGCAGCCGGCCGCTTGGACCAGCCGGCCGCGAGAAGGCGGCGCTTTGGTCTTTAATTCTTGAGGGGCGTAGCCTGCCCCGATGTCTTGAAGCGCCATGGGCGGGGGGGGGGGGGGGGTGAGGCTACCCGTGGCCAATTACTCCGACAGTAGTCCCCGAAGCTGATGAGGCTCCGCAGATGGTGAAAGGAAGGATCCTCGGCAGCTTTCTCCTCCGAGTGCTTCATTTGATCTTGCTTCGTCCGTCTTTCGGCACGCCGACTGCTAGGAGTCGGACACGTCCACGTAGGCCGTCTGGTGGTTTTTGAAATGTCTTGGCGGGAGATCGGTGGTGCGCCAGCCCGACGCCAGTCTTGCCGCATGTTAACTGTACTCCACGTGTCGCCAGCCGGCCAGGCCGCCTGCCAGCCCACGCGCGCGATGGGACATCGCCGCAGGCTGGGGCCAGCCACTACCGGGCCTCGGCACGCGCGCGGATCCGCTGTGGCTGAGGTAGACGGTTGGGATTCCATGGCGTGATTACTCCATGCCGTTACTGCGCCGTTAATGCGGGGTCGTGGGCACAGTTAATCCCACGATCCCCACGCCCCGTCCCCTCGGCTTCGCAGCCCGGGGCTATAAATAGGGGGAGGAGGGGGACGGCTCTGGCTCGCGCGCCCTCCTCTCCCTTCGCTCTGCTCTTCTTCTTCACTCTTTTTGCCGCCGCCGCACTCCCACAACACTTGAAGGGCCGCCGCGGCCCACCGTCGCTGAGCCCAGCCTTTCCGCCGCGCCGTCGCTCCGTCAACCTCGAGCTTCCATGGCGCGAGAGCGAGCCGGCGACTGGGACAGGTCAAACGTTATCGAGGACCACATTACCTACCTCTGCAACACGCGGCGGTTGCCGGGCGAGGGCTATGTCAAGGCGCGCGTCCCGCCGGAGAAGGAGATCTCGCCGGTGCCGGAGGAAGGTGAGCGCGTCATCTTTCGCTCGCATTTCCTCCGGGGCTTTCGGCCTGCCGGCGAGTGGCTTCCTCTGCTACTTCCTCCAATTCTACCATCTCCAGCCGCAACATTGCTACCTCTTGAGCCTGCGTTGGTTTTCCCTTGAAGAGGAAAGCGTGATGCAGTAAAGTAGCGTAAGTATTTCCCTCAGTTTTTGAGAACCAAGGTATCAATCCAGTAGGAGACCACGCTCGAGTCCCACACACCTACACAAACAAATAAGAACCTCGCAACCAACGCGATAAATGGGTTGTCAATCCCTTCACGGTCACTTACAAGAGTGAGATCTGATAGAGATGATAAGATAATATTTTTGGTATTTTTATGATAAAGACTAAAAGTAAAGAAAGCAAAAATAAACGGCGCCAGAAATAGCTTGTTGACGGGAGATTAATATGATGGAAAATAGACCCGGGGGCCATAGGTGTCACTAGTGGCTTCTCTCAAGATAGCATAAGTATTACGGTGGGTAAACGAATTACTGTCGAGCAATTGATAGAATTGAGCATAGTTATGAGAATATCTAGGTATGATCATGTATATAGGCATCACGTCCGCGACAAATAGACCGAAACAATTCTGCATCTACTACTATTACTCCACACATCGACCGTTATCCAGCATGCATCTAGAGTATTAAGTTCATAAGAATAGAGTAATGCTTTAAACAAGATGACATGATGTAGAGGGATAAACTAATGCAATATGATATAAACCCCATCTTTTTATCCTCGATGGCAAAAATACAGTACGTGCCTTGCTGCCCCTGCTGTCACTGGGAAAGGACACCGCAAGATTGAACCCAAAGCTAAGCACTTCTCCCATTGCAAGAAAGATCAATCTAGTAGGCCAAACCAAACTGATAATTCGAAGAGACTTGCAAAGATAATCAATCATACATAAAAGAATTCAGAGGATATTCAAATATTGTTCATAGATAAACTTGATCATGAACCCACAATTCATCGGATCTCGACAAACACACCGCAAAAGAAGAGTTACATCAAATAGATCTCCAAGGGAAACGAGGAGAACTTTGTATTGAGATCCAAAGAGAGAGAAGAAGCCATCTAGCTAATAACTATGGACCCGAAGGTCTGAGGTAAAATACTCACACATCATCGGAGAGGCTATGGTGTTGATGTAGAAGCCCTCCGTGATCAATGCCCCCTCCGGCGGAGCGCCGGAAAAGGCCCCAAGATGGGATCTCACGGGTACAGAAGGTTGCGGCGGTGGAAATAGGGTTTTGGCTCTGTATATGATGTTTCCAGGGTATATGGGTATATATAGGAGGAAGAAGTACGTCGGTGGAGCAACGAGGGTCCCACGAGGGTGGAGGGCGCGCCTGGGGGAGGTGGGCGCGCCCCCTACCTCGTGGCTTCCTCGTCTGTTGCTTGACGTCTACTCCAAGTCCTCTGGATCACGTTTGTTTCGAAAATCACGTTCCCGAAGGTTTCATTCCGTTTGGACTCCGTTTGATATCCTTTTGCTTCGAAACACTGAAATAGTCAAAAAACAACAATTTGGGCTGGGCCTCCGGTTAATAGGTTAGTCCCAAAAATAATATAAACGTGTATAATAAAGCCCAATAAACATCCAAACAGAATATAATATAGCATGGAACAATAAAAAATTATAGATACGTTGGAGACGTATCAAGCATCCCCAAGCTTAATTCCTGCTCGTCCTCGAGTAGGTAAATGATAAAAACAAATTTTTTGATGTGGAATGCTACTTAGCATAATTTTCAATGTAACCCTTTTAATTGTGGTATGAATATTCAGATCCGAAAGATTCAAGATAAGAGTTTAATATTGACATAAAAGTAATAATACTTCAAGCATACTAACTAAGCAATTATGTCTTCTCAAAATAACATGGCCAAAGAAAGTTCATCCCTACAAAATCATATAGTTTGGTCATGCTCCATTTTCGTCACACAATAATGCTCTCATCATGCACAACCCCGATGACAAGCCAAGCAATTGTTTCATACTTTAGTAATCTCAAACTTTTTTCAACTTTCACGCAATACATGAACGTGAGCCATGGATATAGCACTATGGGTGGAATAGAATATAATGATGGGGGTTATGTGGAGAAGACAAAAAAAGGAGAAAGTCTCACATCAACGCGGCTAACCAACGGGCTATGGAGATGCCCATCAATTGATGTTAATGTGAGGAGTAGGGATTTCCATGCAACGGATGCACTAGAGCTATAAATGTATGAAAGCTCAACAAAAGAAACTAAGTGGGTGTGCATCCAACTTGCTTGCACACGAAGACCTAGGGCATTTGAGGAAGCCCATTGTTGGAATATACAAGCCAAGTTCTATAACGAAAAATTCCCACTAGTATATGAAAGTGACAAAACTAGAGACTATCTATCATAAGGATCATGGTGCTACTTTGAAGCACAAGTATGGAAAAAGATAGTAGCATTGACCCTTTTTTTTGGCCTTACTTTTTTTTGGCCTTTCTCTTTTTTTTGGGGACAATGCTCTATGAATGATGATCATCACACTTCTATTTATTTACAACTCAATGATTACAACTCGATACTAGAACAAAGTATGACTCTATAAGAATTCCTCCGGCGGTGTACCAGGAAGGGCAATGAATCAAGAGTGACATGTATGAAAAATTATGAACGGTGGCTTTGCCACAAATATGATGTCAACTACATGATCATGCAAGGCAATATGACAATGATGAAACGTGTCATGATAAATGGAACGGTGGAAAGTTGCATGGCAATATATCTCAGAATGGCTATGGAAATGCCATAATAGGTAGGTATGGTGGCTGTTTTGAGGAAGATATAAGGAGGTTTATGTGTGATAGAGCGTATCGTATCACGGGGTTTGGATGCACCGACGAAGTTTGCACCAACTCTCAAGGTAAGAAAGGGCAATGCACGGTATCGAAGAGGCTAGCAATGATGGAAGGGTAAGAGTGCGTATAATCCATGGACTCAACATTAGTCATAAAGAACTCACATACTTATTGCAAAAATCTACAAGTCATCAAAAACCAAGCACTACGCACATGCTCCTAGGGGGATAGATTGGTACGAAAAGACCATCGCTCGTCCCCGACCGCTACTCATAAGGAGGACAATCAAAGAACACCTCATGTTTCAAATTTGTTACACAACGTTTACTATACGTGCATGCTACGGGATTTGCAAACTTCAACACAAGTATTTCTCAAATTGACAACTACTCAACTGGCACAACTTTAATATCACTACCTCCATATCTCAAAACAATCATCAAGCATCAAACTTCTCTTAGTATTCAACACACTCATAAGAAAGTTTTTACTAATCTTGAATACCTAGCATATTAGGACTAATTTCACAATTAAAGCAAATTACCATGCTGTTTGGTAGGACTCTCAAAATAATATAATTGAAGCATGAGAGAACAATAATTTCTATAAAACAAATCCACCACCGTGCTCTAAAAGATATAAGTGAAGCACTAGAGCAAAAAAACTATATAGCTCAAAATATATAAGTGAAGCACATAGAGTATTCTAATAAATTCCAAATCATGTGTGTCTCTCTCAAAAGGTGTGTACAGCAAGGATGATTGTGGTAACTAAAAAGCAAAGACTCAAATCATACAAGACGCTCCAAGCAAAACACATATCATGTGGTGAATAAAATATAGCTCCAAGTAAAGTTACCGATAGACGAAGACGAAAGAGAGGATGCCTTCCGGGGCATCCCCAAGCTTTGGCTTTTTGGTGTCCTTAGATTACCTTGGGGTGCCATGGGAATCCCCAAGCTTAGGCTCTTGCCACTCCTTATTCCATAATCCATCAAATCTTTACCCAAAACTTGAAAACTTCACAACACAAAACTCAACAGAAAATCTCGTGAGCTCCGTTAGCGAAAGAAAACAAAACACCACTTCAAGGTACTATATTGAACTCATTATTTATTTATATTGGTGTTAAACTTACTGTATTCCAACTTCTCTATGGTTTATAAACTATTTTACTAGCCATAGATTCATCAAAATAAGCAAACAACACACGAAAAACAGAATCTGTCAAAAACAGAACAGTCTGTAGTAATCTGTAACTAACGCAAAATTCTGGAACTCAGAAAAATCTACCAAAATAGGAAGACCTAGATAATTTTTTTATTGATCTACTGCAATTGGAATCAGTATTTTATCACGTTCTGGTGATTTTTAACAATTGTTTTCGTGAACAGAAATTTTCTGGAATTTTCAGCAAGATCAAATAACTATCATCCAAGAAGATCCTATAGGTTTAACTTGGCACAAACACTAATTAAAACAAAAACAAATCTAACCAGAGGCTAGATCAAATATTTATTCCTAAACAGAAGCAAAAAGCAAAAAACTAAAATAAAATTGAGTTGCCTCCCAACAAGCGCTATCGTTTAACGCCACTAGCTAGGCATAAAAGCAAGGATAGATCTAAGTATTGCCATAATAATAGGATAGATCACGAAAACTCATTTCATATTCTCTACGTTCAGAAACAAGTTTTCTTTGAGGCAAGCAAAAGTAATCAAAAGGGCTAAATTTAATGGTACAGAAGTCACCAAGATCAATTTTGGGAGGTATAGGTTCCTCCTTCGGCCCTTCATATTGCACAACCAATTCATCATTATAAGCATTTTTTTTGGCAGAACTTCATGAGCCTATACTCGAGAGAATACCCTAGCTCATTATTTCGAATAGCAAAATCATTATTAAGTTCGGAAATTCTATCAACTAGAACATTGGTAGGAACCTTTTTTCTAAGGATTTCATTAAAAGCAACATAGTCTAAAGATTGAAAACGCATTATTTCCTCTTGATCAAAGAGGATTGCCTCTATGGGAGGACGGCCAGTGTCCACCCTATAGCGCGCAAAGATTTCTTTGGCCTCTTTTATTATAAATCTGAATTCATGTGCCAAAAATATAGTAGCGGCGCGCTTTACAGAAGAATGCTCAATATTAGAAAATTCTAAGAAAATCCTTTGTATGCCAGGATGCATGTGCATAAATTGCCTTTCAAGTTCAACTATAAGCATGGCGATAGCGTCCGCAAGACTACTATTTCTATGGAGAATAGAATTACCCATAGAAGGCAAAGCACTGGCACAAGTAAAGAAATCTTGAATAACCCCTTTTCCAATAATATTACCACTACTGATTCGGAATTTTTTTGTATGTAAGATAGGGGGTTCTTCAGCAGGAGCATCAAAATTTTCCATGTTATTATTATTGTCCATATCCACAATAATTTCCCCAATTTCAGACATAACGGCAGAAAATGCAAGGAGCAAGTGAAAGAGGGAGGCGAACGGAAAAGAGAGGGTGAATAAAACGGCAAGGGTGAAGTGGGGGAGAGGAAAACGAGAGGCAAACGACAAATAATGTAATGCGAGGGATAAGAGTTTGTGATGGGTACTTGGTATGTCTTGAGTTGTGCGTAGACTCCCCGGCAACGGCGCCAGAAATACTTCTTGCTACCTCTTGAGCACTGCGTTGGTTTTCTCTTGAAGAGGAAAGGGTGATGCAACAAAGTAGCGTAAGTATTTCCCTCAGTTTTTGAGAACCAAGGTATCAATCCAGTAGGAGACCACGCTCGAGTCCCACGCACCTACACAAACAAATAAGAACCTCGCAACCAACGCGATAAAGGGGTTGTCAATCCCTTCACGGTCACTTACGAGAGTGAGATCTGATAGAGATCATAAGATAATATTTTTGGTATTTTTATGATAAAGACTAAAAGTAAAGAAAGCAAAAATAAATGGCACCAGAAATAGCTTGTTGACGGGAGATTAATATGATGGAAAATAGACCCGGGGGCCATAGGTTTCACTAGTGGCTTCTCTCAAGATAGCATAAGCATTACAGTGGGCAAACGAATTACTGTCGAGCAATTGATAGAATTGAGCATAGTTATGAGAATATCTAGGTATGATCATGTATATAGGCATCACGTCCGCGACAAGTAGACCGAAACGATTCTGCATCTACTACTATTACTCCACACATCGACCGCTATCCAGCATGCATCTAGAGTATTAAGTTCATAAGAATAGAGTAATGCTTTAAACAAGATGACATGATGTAGAGGGATAAACTCATGCAATATGATATAAACCCCATCTTTTTATCCTCGATGGCAACAATACAATACGTGCCTTGCTGCCCCTGCTGTCACTGGGAAAGGACACCGCAAGATTGAACCCAAAGCTAAGAACTTCTCCCATTGCAAGAAAGATCAATCTAGTAGGCCAAACCAAACTGATAATTCGAAGAGACTTGCAAAGATAACCAATCGTACATAAAAGAATTCAGAGGAGATTCAAATATTGTTCATAGATAAACTTGATCATAAACCCACAATTCATCGGATCTCGACAAACACACCGCAAAAGAAGAGTTACATTAAATAGATCTCCAAGAAAGACGAGGAGAACTTTGTATTGAGATCCAAAGAGAGAGAAGAAGCCATCTAGATAATAACTATGGACCCGAAGGTCTGAGGTAAACTACTCACACATCATCGGAGAGGCTATGGTGTTGATGTAGAAGCCCTCCGTGATCAATGCCCCCTCCGGCGGAGCGCCGAAAAAGGCCCCAAGATGGGATCTCATGGGTACAGAAGGTTGCGGCAGTGGAAATAGGGTTTTGGCTCCGTATATGATGTTTCTAGGGTATATGGGTATATATAGGGGGAAGAAGTATGTCGGTGGAGCAACGAGGGGCCCATGACGGTGGAGGGCGCGCCTGGGGGAGGTGGGCGCGCCCCCTACCTCGTGGCTTCCTCGTTTGTTGCTTGACGTCCACTCCAAGTCCTCTGGATCATGTTTGTTCCGAAAATCACGTTCCCGAAGGTTTCATTCCGTTTGGACTCCGTTTGATATCCTTTTCCTTCGAAACACTGAAATAGTAAAAAAACAGCAATTTGGGCTGGGCCTCCGGTTAATAGGTTAGTCCCAAGAATAATATAGAAGTGTATAATAAAGCCCAATAAACATCCAGAACAAAATATAATATAGCATGGAACAATAAAAAATTATAGATACGTTGGAGACGTATCAAACACCTTACGCCAAACACGGTGGTGCTGCTGTCGGCCTTCGTCACGTTGTGCGAAGGCTACCTTGGCGTCCTCCCCACACTCGAGCTGTGGGGGAGTTCTTCTACAACAAACTCGGCGTCTCCGCCAAGGAGGAGGCGGCCCAGTGCGGCACCTTCGTCGCGGTATGGCGCCCAGGAGCCGGCAACCGCTTCCCGTCCATCACCTTGACCCAGTCCGTCAAGCTATGGCAGAAGTCGTACTTCTACGTGAAGAACGTCAACCCGGCGTTTGACTTCATCAACCTGCCGGCCTACGAAGCTGGCCCACCGGCCGAGCCGTGCACCAAATGGGTCTTCAAGCCGAAGCACCTGTCGCCCGCCTCTACCGCCGCCGTCGCCAGGCTTAAGGAGATGACGGACTCGGAGGGCCCCCAGGCATCCGACTTGTTGACCGCCTTCAAGGTGCGCCGGGTTCTCCCTCTCCAGGGCCGGCCGCACATGATCGGTCAGATGAGTGGGCACCGTGACCCGTGCCGACTATCCACCCGGGAGATGCCGGCCGCAGAGGTGGCCCGCATGGTGGACGAGATCGCGAACCTCAAGCTCTCGGAGTCGGACTGGCAGTTCGGCAAGCGGCCGTACTCCCACGCGCATCCGCCTCGTGCCGTAAGCTCCCGACTCTCCTTTCTTTCTTGGTCTTTTCTTCTTTTGCCGAGTTCTGCTTTGCCGACTGATCAGTCGGACGTGTTGCAGCTCCTCACGACCCAGCAGGCGGCCGACGCCCCGGCGCAAGGGCAGGACTTCCTGCCGGACCGAGCAGTGAGCGATGCGGACGACCCCAACCTGGGGGCGGCTGCCTTGGAAGACGATGCCACAGGCAGTGGCGACGGGGCAGGTAGCTCCGGTGCAGGAGGCGGCCTTGAGACATGGTCAGATGACGATGAAGAGGAGGTCGAGCTGCGCCGCCAGCCGGCTGCCAATAGGGGGAGGGCGAGCTCCTCAGCGGCGCCACCCGCACCGAAGCACCGGACCGGCATGCAGCTACAAGGCGGATGGCCGAAGAAGCCCAAGGGCTCGGCCGCAGCGACCAGGCAGGAGGAGGCCGCCGCGAAGGCGGCCCGGTACCAGAGGGCCCTGAAGCAGCCGCCGACGGTGTCCGCGTAAGTGCTTGTTCTTATTTTGTTTTCCTTCGTCTTTTTGCAAACTCCTTCTGAGTTTGTCTTGTCTTGCTTGAATCAGAGCCCCACTCTCTCTTGAGCGGTCGACCTCTGCTACCTCTTGAGCACTGCGTTGGTTTTCCCTTGAAGAGGAAAGGGTGATGCAGTACAGTAGCGTAAGTATTTCCCTCAGTTTTTGAGAACCAAGGTATCAATCCAGTAGGAGACCACGCTCAAGTCCCACGCACCTACACAAACAAATAAGAACCTCGCAACCAATGCAATAAAGGGGTTGTCAATCCCTTCACGGTCACTTACGAGAGTGAGATTTGATAGATATGATAAGATAATATTTTTGGTATTTTTATAATAAAGAGAAATAAAGATGCAAAGTAAAATAAACGGCAATAGAAATAGATAAGTGTTGGAAGATTAATATGATGGAAAATAGACCCGGGGGCCATAGGTTTCACTAGTGGCTTCTCAAGAGCATAAGTATTACGGTGGGTGAACAAATTACTGTCGAGCAATTGATAGAGTTGAGCATAGTTATGAGAATATCTAGGTATGATCATGTATATAGGCATCACGTCCGTGACAAGTAGACCGACTCCTGCCTGCATCTACTACTATTACTCCACACATCGACCGCTATCCAGCATGCATCTAGAGTATTAAGTTCATAAGAACAGAGTAACACTTTAAGCAAGATGACATGATGTAGAGGGATAAACTCATGCAATATGATATAAACCCCATCTTGTTATCCTCGATGGCAACAATACAATACGTGCCTTGCTGCCCCTGCTGTCACTGGGAAAGGACACCGCAAGATTGAACCCAAAGCTAAGCACTTCTCCCATTGCAAGAAAGATCAATCTAGTAGGCCAAACCAAACTGATAATTCGAAGAGACTTGCAAGGATAACCAATCATACATAAAAGAATTCAGAGGAGATTCAAATATTGTTCATAGATAAACTTGATCATAAACCCACAATTCATCAGTCTTGACAAACACACCGCAAAACAAGATTACATCGAATAGATCTCCAAGAGAATCGAGGAGAACTTTGTATTGAGATCCAAAGAGAGAGAAGAAGCCATCTAGCTAATAACTATGGACCCGAAGGTCTGAGGTAAACTACTCACACATCATCGGAGAGGCAACGGTGTTGATGTAGAAGCCCTCCGTGATCAATGCCCCCTCCGGCGGAGCGCCGGAAAAGGCCCCAAGATGGGATCTCACGGGTAGAGAAGGTTGCGGCGGTGGAATTAGGTTTTCGTGGATGCCTCTGATGGTTTGGGGGTACGTAGGTAATATAGGAGGAAGAAGTACGTCGGTGGAGCAACGTGGGCCCCACGAGGGTGGAGGGCGCGCCTGGGGGGGGGGGGTAGGCGCGCCCCCTACCTCGTGCTCTCCTCGTTGATTTCTTTACATGGACTCCAAGTCCTCTGGATCACGTTTGTTCCGAAAATCACGTTCCCGAAGGTTTCATTCCGTTTGGACTCCGTTTGATATTCTTTTTCTATGAAACACTGAAATAGGCAAAAAACAGCAATTTGGGCTGGGCCTCCGGTTAATAGGTTAGTCCCAAAAATAATATAAAAGTGTATAATAAAGCCCATTCTACATCCAAAACAGAATATAATATAGCATGGAACAATAAAAAATTATAGATACGTTGGAGACGTATCAAGCATCCCCAAGCTTAATTCCTGCTTGTCCCCGAGTAGGTAAATGATAAAAACAGAATTTTTGGTAAATGATAAAAACAGAATTTTTGATGTGGAATGCTACTTGGCATAATTTTCAATGTAATCCTCTTAATTGTGGTATGAATGTTCAGATCCGAATGATTCAAGATAAAAGTCTAATATTGACATAAAAATAATAATAATTCAAGCATACTAACTAAGCAATTATGTCTTCTCAAAATAACATGGCCAAAGAAAGTTATCCCTACAAAATCATATAGTCTGGCTATGCTCTATGTTCATCACACAAAGTATTTAATCATGCACAACCCCGATGACAAGCCAAGCAATTGTTTCATACTTTCGGTGTTCTCAAACTTTTCAATCTTCACGCAATACATGAGCGTGAGCCATGGACATAGCACTATATGTGGAATAGAATGGTGGTTGTGGAGAAGACAAAAAAAATGAGAAGATAGTCTCACATCAACTAGGCGTATCAACGGGCTATGGAGATGCCCATTGATAGATATCAATGTGAGTGAGTAGGGATTGCCATGCAACGGATGCACTAGAGCTATAAGTATGTGAAATCTCAACAAAAGAAACTAAGTGGGTGTGCATCCAACTCGCTTGCTCACGAAGACCTAGGGCAATTTGAGGAAGCCCATCATTGGAATATACAAGCCAAGTTCTATAATGAAAATTTCCCACTAGTATATGAAAGTGATAACATAGGAGATTCTCTATCATGAAGATCATGGTGCTACTTTGAAGCACAAGTGTGGTAAAAGGATAGTAACATTGTCCCTTCTCTCTTTTTCTCTCATTTTTTTCTTTTTTCTTTGGGCCTTTTCTCTCTTTTTTATGGCCTCTTTTTATTTTATTTTATTTAGTCCGGAGTCTCATCCCGACTTATGGGGGAATCATAGTCTCCATCATCCTTTCCTCACTTGGGACAATGCTCTAATAATGATGATCATCACACTTTTATTTTCTTTACAACTCAAGAATTACAACTCAAAACTTAGAACAAAATATGACTCTATGTGGATGCCTCCGGCGGTGTACCGGGATATGCAATGAATCAAGAGTGACATGTATGAAAGAATTATGAACGGTGGCTTTGCCACAAATAGATGTCAACTACATGATCATGCAAAGCAATATGACAATGATGAAGCGTGTCATAGTAAACGAAATGGTGGTAAGTTGCATGGAAATATATCTCGGAATGGCTATGGAAATGCCATGATAGGTAGGTATGGTGGCTATTTTGAGGAAGGTATATGGTGGGTGTATTATACCGGCGAAAAGTGCGCGGTATTAGAGAGGCTAGCAATGGTGGAAGGAATAGAGTGCGTATAATCCATGGACTCAACATTAGTCATAAAGAACTCTTATACTTGTTGCAAAAATCTACAAGTTATCAAAGAAAAGTATTACGCGCATGCTCCTAGGGGGGTAGATTGGTAGGAAAATACCATCGCTCGTCCCCGACCGCCACTCATAAGGAAGACAATCAATAAATAAATCATGCTCCAACTTCATCACATAACGGTTCACCATACGTGCATGCTACGGGAATCACAAACTTTAACACAAGTATTTCTCAAATTCACAACTACTCAACTAGCATGACTCTAATATCACCATCTTCATATCTCAAAACAATTATCAAGCATCAAACTTCTCATAGTATTCAACGCACTCATATGATTTTTTTACTAATCTTGGATGCCTATCATAATTAAAGCAAACTACCATGCTGTTTTGTAGGACTCTCAAAATAATATAAGTGAATCATGAGAGATCAATAGTTTCTATAAAACAAATCCACCACCGTGCTCTAAAAGATATAAGTGAAGCACTAGAGCAAAAACTATATAGCTCAAAAGATATAAGTGAAGCACATAGAGTATTCTAATAAATTCCGAATCATGTGTGTCTCTCTCAAAAGGTGTGTACAGAAATGATGATTGTGGTAAACTAAAAAGCAAAGACTCAAATTATACAAGACGCTCCAAGCAAAACACATATCATGTGGTGAATAAAAATATAGCTCCAAGTAAAGTTACCGATGGACGAAGACGAAAGAGGGAATGCCTTCCGGGGCATCCCCAAGCTTTGGATTTTTGGTGTCCTTAGATTAGCTTGGAGTGCCATGGGCATCCCCAAGCTTAGGCTCTTGCCACTCCTTGTTCCATAATCCATCAAATCTTTTACCCAAAACTTGAAAACTTCACAACACAAAACTTAGCAGAAAATCTCGTGAGCTCCGTTAGCGAAAGAAAACAAAACACCACCTCAAGGTACTGTAATGAACTCATTCTTTATTTATATTGGTGTTAAACCTACTGTATTACAACTTATCTATGGTTTATAAACTCTTTTACTAGCCATAGATTCATCAAAATAAGCAAACAACACACGAAAAACAGAATCTGTCAAAAACAGAACAGTCTGTAGTAATCTTTAACTAACGCAAACTTCTCGAACTCAAAACAATCTACCAAAATAGGAATACACAGACAATTTGTTTATTGATCTACTGCAATTGGAATCAGTATTTTATCACATTCTGGTGATTTTTAACAATTGTTTTCATGAACAGAAAGTTTCTGGAATTTTCAGCAAGATCAAATAACTATCATCCAAGAAGATCCTATAGGTTTAACTTGGCACAAACACTAATTAAAACATAAAAACAAATCTAACCATAGGCTTGATCAAATATTTATTACTAAACAGAAGCAAAAAGAAAAAAAAGAAAATAAAATTGGGTTGCCTCCCAACAAGCGCTATCGTTTAACGCCCATAGCTAGGCATAAAAGCAAGGATAGATCTAGGTATTGCCATCTTTCATAGGCAATTATTCAATAAGACACTTATAACCTTTAGGAGTTCCTTTCTTTCTATTAATTATCAAACTTTTAGGCACGAAATCGAAAAAAATCATTTGTAGCAAATGGTTCCTTAATGATAGCAAAAAAGATTGGGATGAACACTTATTGATTTGAGATCCGCAGTTTCCTTACTAGAGGATTCACCCTTATTTTTAGGAACACACATAAGCTTGGCAATTTTGGTAGGAGGATTGGAAGTGTTCTTTACAGAAGAAAAGGCGGTCCCCAAGTTGGTAATGATACCCTCAAGTTTATATATTCTAGTAGAATCTTGAACTATTCTTTCATTAACTATGGGTTCCTTCTCTTTAAAAAATTTCAAGGTGACTCCTACCTTAGATCCATATTGAGTAATTTGATTATGGATCTTTTTATCCAAATTCTCAATCAATTCCGTAGTGGCAACTTTATTTTCAATAATTTCAAGCCTTTGCATCACATGTTCCAAGGTTAACATAGTTCCATTAACCAAAAGAGGTGGTGAGCCAAACAAATCTGTCATAGCATTATAAGAATCAAAAGTATGGCTACCCAAGAAATTCCCTCCGGTAATGGTATCAAGAATATATCTATTCCAAGGAGTGACGCCTACATAAAAATTGCGAAGAAGAATGGTAGTAGATTGCCTTCAGGTAGATCTATTTTGAGCATTGCAGATTCTATACCAAGCATCTTTTAGATTTTCTCCCTCCCTTTGTTTAAAATTAAGAACTTCATTCTTGGGAGATAAAGGAGTAGATAAAGGACTAGCCATAACGATGAAGCAAGCGAGAAAGAGGCGAACGGAAAAGAGAGGGCGAATAAAACGGCAAGGGTGAAGTGGGGGAGAGGAAAACGAGAGGCAAATGGCAAATAATGTAATGCGAGGGATAAGAGTTTGTGATGGGTACTTGGTATGTCTTGACTTGTGCGTAGACTCCCCAGCAACGACGCCAGAAATCCTTCTTGCTACCTCTTGAGCACCGCGTTGGTTTTCCCTTGAAGAGGAAAGGGTGATGCAGTAAAGTAGCGTAAGTATTTCCCTCAGTTTTTGAGAACCAAGGTATCAATCCAGTAGGAGACCATGCTCGAGTCCCACGCACCTACACAAACAAATAAGAACCTTGCAACCAACGCGATAAAGGGGTTGTCAATCCCTTCACGGTCACTTACGAGAGTGAGATCTGATAGATATGATAAGATAATATTTTTGGTATTTTTATAATAAAGAGAAATAAAGATGCAAAGTAAAATAAACGGCAATAGAAATAGCTAAGTGTTGGAAGATTAATATGATGGAAAATAGACCCGGGGGCCATAGGTTTCACTAGTGGCTTCTCTCAAGAGCATAAGTATTACGGTGGGTGAACAAATTACTGTCGAGCAATTGATAGAATTGAGCATAGTTATGAGAATATCTAGGTATGATCATGTATATAGGCATCACGTCCGTGACAAGTAGACCGACTCCTGCCTGCATCTACTACTATTACTGCACACATCGACCGCTATCCAGCATGCATCTAGAGTATTAAGTTCATGAGAACGGAGTAACGCTTTAAGCAAGATGACATGATGTAGAGGGATAAACTCATGCAATATGATATAAACCCCATCTTGTTATCCTCGATGGCAATAATACAATACGTGTCGTTTCCCTTTCTGTCACTGGGATCGAGCACCGCAAGATTGAACCCAAAGCTAAGCACTTCTCCCATTGCTAGAAAGATCAATCTTGTAGGCCAAACCAAACTGATAATTCGAAGAGACTTGCAAAGATAACCAATCATACATAAAAGAATTCAGAGGAGATTCAAATATTGTTCATAGATAAACTTGATCATAAACCCACAATTCATCGGTCTTGACAAACACACCGCAAAAGAAGATTACATCGAATAGATCTCCAAGAGAATCGAGGAGAACTTTGTATTGAGATCCAAAGAGAGAGAAGAAGCCATCTAGCTAATAACTATGGACCCGAAGGTCTGAGGTAAACTACTCACACATCATCGGAGAGGCTACGGTGTTGATGTAGAAGCCCTCCGTGATCAATGCCCCCTCCGGCGGAGCGCCGGTAAAGGCCCCAAGATGGGATCTCACGGGTAGAGAAGGTTGCGGCGGTGGAATTAGGTTTTCATGGATGCCTCTGATGGTTTGGGGGTACGTAGGTATATATAGGAGGACGAAGTACGTCGGTGGAGCAACATGGGCCCCACGAGGGTGGAGGGCGCCTCTAGGGGGGGGGGGGGTAGGCGCGCCCCCTGCCTCGTCCTCTCCTCGTTGATTTGTTTACGTGGACTCCAAGTCCTCTGGATCACGTTTTTCCAAAAATCACGTTCCCGAAGGTTCTATGTTTGGACTCAGTTTGATATTCTTTTTCTGCAAAACACTGAAATAGGCAAAAAACAACAATTTGGGATAGGCCTCCGGTTAATAGGTTAGTCCCAAAAATAATATAAAAGTGTATAATAAAGCCCATTAAACATCCAAAACAGAATATAATATAGCATGGAACAATAAAAAATTATAGATACGTTGGAGACGTATCAACCTCCGCCTCCATTATCGGGGGAATGGAGGGCTCCGCCAACACCCGCCGCATAGACCCGCTCGCCGACCTCTGGGAGGCAACGGAGAAGAACGCGCGGGAGGCGCGCGAGGAGAAAGAGAGGGTGGAGCAGGCGAAGGCGGGCGCGGCCATGGCGGCGCAGGAGGAGGCGGACGCGGCGGCCAAGGCTCAGGCCGACGCCGCGGCTAAGGCCCGGGAGGAGGAGGCGACCAAGGCCCAGGCAGACGGAGCCGCCGAGGCACAAGCAGGAGGAGCTGCGGGTAGCCAGGCTCCACAGCTGGTCATCCCGCTGCGCTCCATGCCGCCGGCGCCAGGGATCTCGGTGCCGACTGGAGCGGCCGGCAATGACCAGCCGTTCATGGAGAGGGAGGGCGGTGAGGCCGTCGTTCCCAGGGCGGAGGTGCCCCAACCGACACCAGCTGCCGAGACTCAGGGCAGTCGTCCTAATGCGCCATCGGCGCCTCAAGTCGGTGGCGGGTTGGTGGTGGGGGCGACTCCCGTGGCCCGCACTCCGGCGCGTCGGCGTGCGGCCAAGGCAACTTCGGCGCCGCGTCCTCAGGAGATCGGAGCCTCGAGCTCGTCGGCCCCGGAAGCGGAGGCCACCAGTGCCGTCCCGCAGGAGTGGACGACTGGGGGCGGGACGAGCGTCCTGAACAAGGCTGCGCACGAGGTCCACTCCCTACTTCAGGCCCAAGGCGACGCCCTCAACGACTACATGGAGAAGTTCCTGGCATCGCGAGCCGCCGTCCGGGTATGTTCCTTATGCTTCACTTTCATTTTCTTGCAATCTTCTGTGGGGGCGCACCAGCGCACCCACTGGGTGTAGCCCCCGAGTTCTGGGTCGGCTGCTGAGCAGGCGGCTCGGAACTTAAAGGAAAATTCCGAGTGGTGGCCCTTTCTTTCTTCTGTTGATTCTGTTGTAGGATTACCACAACGTTCGCGCGGCCGCCTACAACTCCCACGTCCGGGAGCTGGCCAAGCGGACCGCCAAGCTAACCGACAGCCGGAGTAAGCACTCCGCTCTTTGTTCTCGCGGGGGCGCGCCAGCGCACCCGCGGGGTGTAGCCCCCGAGATTCGGGCCGACTGCTGAGCAATCGGGTCGGATCTTCTGGCGACCTCTTTCTCTTTTTCTTTTGTTGAATAATTCAATCCTTCGCGGGGGTGCGTTAGTGCACCTGCGGCGTGTAGCCCCTGAGATTCGGGCGACTGCTGAGCAATCGGGTCGGATCTTCCGGCAACTACTTCTGTCCTTGTTGATTTGCTGACCTCTTCTCACCCTTGTCTTCTGCAGGAGCCAATGCCACCTTGCGGCAGCAAATGGGCGAAGCTTAAACCGTGCTGCATGCCAAGGAGGAGGAGCGCCTCAAGATGGAGCAAGAGTGAGACCGCCTGGTCAAGCAGCTGGCTGATCAGGCGGCCGAGCACCAGGCGGAGCTGCAGAAGCTCAAGGAGGCAGAGGAGGCCCTCCAGGCCGAGTTCGAGACTCAGCGCTCGAACTGGGCTGACAAGGAGAAAGCCCTGGAGGCCGGCTATGGCGATATCGAGGATATGCTCGATGGTGAGTTATTCTTGTCCTTCTTCTTCCTGCCTGTTTGTCCTACAAGCCGGCCTCCGACTTCTCACTTTTCTCTTCTTCCCTTGAGCAGAGTACTTCCCTGGCTACTCCGTTGCCGCCAGCCAAGCCGTCGAGGCTCATCGCGACGAGCGGAGGCTGGCTGGCGCGACGATCGCGCCCAACGCCCCTCGGACCCTTGCCGAGCAGATGCTTGTCATCCAGGCTCGTCTCCAGCCGGCGCATCGGGCTCTCCGCCATCTTCAGCGCGCCGGAGCCCAGGTGGTGTCCGCTCCCTGGCCGAGCTTTCCTCTTCTGCGCACCGCCAGCCGGACCTCCGACTGGTTGGAGGTGGCCATTGGCCGCCTCGAGGCATCGAAGGGCTCCTCCGCCCGAGCGGGCGCACGCCAGGCCCTGGAGTTCGTCAAGGGGTGGTACCCTGGGCTGAACCTGGACTAGCTGGCAACTCTCTGTGCTGAAGCCGGCGAGGAGTTGGAAGCGGTGGCGCCCCGGCTTTATCATCATGCCGCGACGATCGCCGAGTACACGGACACTAGCGTCTTCCTCCCTGAGTTGGATGAGGCGGGCGTCGAGGTGCCGCCCAACTGGTTCGGGCTGAATCTAGAAGGCGACGAGGACTCGGTTGAGGAGATCGCCTCCAGCGATGAAGGCGAAGGAGAGGAGGATGAGGACGAGGACGGTGAAGACGATGCGCCAGGCGGTGAAGACAACGGCCGGCCTCAGCCTGACCAAGTCTCGACCAACGGACGAAGCGCCGGCGAGCCGACTGCTACCGACGCTGACCAGGCCGAGACCCACCAGGCGGCCGATCCACCACCCGGAGCCTCTACCTCCGCCGACCCCTCTGATCCGGCTGCTGCTCCTCTGGCCTAGACGGCCAAGTTATCTTTCTTTTTCCTGTTTTGTACTTCTTGAACAAAAGTTGTTAAATTCGCGCAGTTCCACCCGCTGGGGGTGTATTCGAACTCCGTTGAATGCTGGCCAAGGGCCTTTTGCTGTAAAAATTATCTCTTGCCGATTTCCGACTTGCCTTGCTTTCCTACTCCTTTGGCTTTTTCCTTTGCCGCCTTCCCTTGGCTGCCGTCTTGCCAGCCGGACAGCCGCTCTGCGGTCTGTGGCTGGGTCAAGTACTTGGCCATTTGGGAAAGCAAGTACTTTAGCCGTTTGGTAGAGTGTAGCAAATTAAGTTAGAAACCGGCCGGCCGGCTGCTCAGCAGCCGGTCGGCGAGGTGAAGAGCCGATTCGGTCTATGCAAATGCTTTAGTCCTTAGCCATTTTTCGTGTGGGCACCGTTTCCTGCCTTTAACTCTTGCCGGCCGGACAGTCGCTCCGCGAGCTGCAGCTTGTGGCAAGAGAGGGCTTAGGTTCCGGCACACTAATTGTCTGACTACAGGTAGCATTCACATAGTACAAGGCGGCAAGCCCCCGGGCCGACTGGACGAACCCGGTGCTAGGCAGAATAATGCAATAACACATTCATAGGCATAGAACTTATCATATAGATAAAAGGGGTAGCCCCCGAGTGCTCCTCGAGGGCCCCAATGTCTTGCACTTAATACAAAAGGTAGCGTGGTACATACTGCATCAAATGTAAAATGTTCGAACGAGATTCGCGTTCCATGGGCGCTCTGTTTCCTTGCCCGAATCATCTCTCTTGTGTGCTCTTGGCTTCTGCGCGTCGATGAGGCAGTAGGAGTCGTTGCCCAATGCTTTACTGATGATGAAGGGGCCTTCCCAAGGGGCCGAGAGCTTGTGCTGGCCGGCTGTTCGCTGGATCAGTCGGAGCACAAGGTCGCCCTCTTGGAAAGATCTTGGCTTGACCTTCCGGCTGTGGTAGCGGTGTAGACTCTGCTGGTAGATAGCGGACCGGCTGAGTGCCAACAACCGGCCCTCTTCCAGCAGATCGACACCGTCTTCTCACGCTTCCTTCGCTTCCGCTTCCGTGTACATGGTGACGCGAGGTGAGTCATACTCAATGTCAGTTGGGATGACAGCCTCGGCACCGTATACGAGAAAAAATGGAGTGAGGCCGGTTGATTTGTTCGGAGTGGTGCGGAGGCTCCAAAGGATGACCGGCATCTCATCGATCTAGCAGTCGGCCGACCGCTCCAGAGGCTCGACCAGTCGGGGCTTGATGCCGGAGAGGATGAGGCCGTTTGCTCGCTCGACTTGGCCGTTTGACTGCGGGTGGGCAACAGACGCTAAGTCCAGTCGGATGCCATGCGTCGCACAGAAACGGGCCAAGGCTCCTTTGGCAAGATTTGTGCCATTGTCGGTGATGATGCTGTGTGGTACTTCGTACCGGGTGGTGATGTCTGCAATGAAAGTTACAGCAGTCGGACCATTCAACTTCTTAATTGGCTTTGCTTCAATCCACTTGGTGAATTTGTCCACGACAACGAGTAGATGGGTCATGCCGCCGCGTTCTGTCTTGAATGGTCCCACCATATCCAACCCCCAGACAGCAAAGGGCCAAGCCAAGGGGATGGTTTTGAGTGCAGAAGCCGGTAGATGTTGCTGGGAGCTGAACTTCTGACACCCTTTCCAATGCTTGACTAATTCCTTGGCGTCTTCCAACATAGTCGGCCAAAAGAAACCATGGTGGAAAGCCTTGGCAACAAGGGATCTGGAGGCCGCATGGTGGCCGCACTCGCCTTGGTGGATATCTTTGAGGATTGCTTGGCCTTTCTCTGATTCTACGCAGTGCTGGAAGACTCCAGTCACATTGCGCCTGACAAGCTCTCTGTTTACTATCGTGTAGGCTCCTACTCGGTGCTGCACTTGCCGGGCCGAGATCTCATCGGCCGGCAACTCTCTATTCACCAGAAACTTGAGGATGGGCTCTGCCCATGACGGTGCTTGAATTTCTTCTACTGCCACTATGGCCACTTGCACGAGGGCGGTTGGGTTGGGAGGCGGCGGGTTGGAATCGATTGCCGGTTGCTGTGTTGCTGAAGTCCCCGGGCCGACTGCTGCAGCCCCCGGGCCGGGTGCGACTGCTGCAGTCCCCGAGCCGCTTGGTGAAGTCCCCGGGGCGACTGCTGCAGCCCTCGAGCCAGGTTGTGAAGTCCCCGGGCTGGGTGCGACTGCCGCAGTCCCCGCGCCGCCTGCTGAAGTCCTCGGGCCGGCTGCTGCAGCCCCCGAGTCGGATCCGACTACTTCGGGAGGAGCCGACACGAAGATGGACTCAGATTCTGGGGAAGGTTTGATCGAAGGCTTGCGGAGGCACTAAAGGGAAACGCCGGCTGGTATTGCTTGACGGGTGCAGCCGATCCGTGCCAAGGCGTCTGCCTGCTCGTTGTCATTTCGTGGCACGTGAAGGAACTCATACCCTTCAAAGTATCCGCTGAGTCGCTGGACGAGAAAATGGTAGCTTGCCATGTTTGCATCCTTGGCGTCCCAGTCACCAGATGACTGTTGGACCACCAAGTCGGAGTCACCATAGCACAGGATCCGGCGGATGCCAATCTCTTTGGCCAGCCGGAGGCCGTGTATTAGTGCTTCATATTCGGCTACATTGTTGGAGGCGGCGAAATGGATCTGCAATGTGTATCTAAGCTTGTCGTCTTTGGGGGAAGTGAGAACAATGCCGACTCCCAAGCCGGTGCGCATCTTTGAGCCATCGAAGTGCATCCGCCAATGAGTGGAGTCTGGAGCTGGCGGCAGGTACTGGGTCTCGGCCCAGTCAACAAGGAAGCCGGCCAGTGCTTGGGACTTGATGGCGGTGCGTGGCTGGTAAAAGATGGTGTATGGGGCCAACTCGATGGCCCATTTGGCCACCCGGCCAGATGCATCTCTGTTGCCAATGATCTCGGCAAGTGGGGCAGTGCAGACAACCGTGATTGGGTGCTCTTGAAAGTATGGCTTCAGCTTCTTGGCGGCAAAGTGCACGCCGTAGCACATCTTCTGGTAGTGAGGGTAGTTCTGCTTCGAGGTTGACAACACCTTGCTCAAATAGTACACTGGCCTCTGGACCGGCTGTGCTCTGCCGTCTTCTGGGTGCTCTACCACCATAACAATGCTGACCACCCGGCTGGTGGCGGCGATGTAAAGGTATATAGGTTCTTTAGCAGCTGGAGCCGCCAGGACAAGCGGCGTGGTCAATATCTTCTTCAGCTGGAGAAAAGCTTCATCCGCCTTGTCATTCCACTCGAAATGAGTGGTTTTCTTCGTGAGCTGGTACAGGGGAAGAGCCTTCTCTCCCAGCCGACTGATAAACCGGCTGATGGATGCCAAGCAGCCGGTAAACTTCTGGACGTCTCGCAGTCGGTTGGGTCTCTCCATCCTCTTGATGGCTTTGATCTTGACAGGGTTACACTCAATGCCGCGCTCTGAGACCAGGAAGCCAAGGAGCTGGCCGGCTGGTACTCCAAAGACGCACTTCTCTGGGTTGAGCTTGATCTGAAACCGGCGCAGATTTTCAAAAGTTTCCTTGAGATCCTCCAAGAGGGTGCCGCCCTTCTCCGTCTTCACCACGATATCGTCTACATAGACGTGGGCATTCCTGCCGAGTTGCTTGAGGAGGAACTTCTGCATGCAATGCTGAAACGTGGCACCGACATTTCTCAAGCCGAATGTCATGGTCAGATAGCAGAAGGCTCCGAATGGTGTGATGAAGGCGGTCTTCAGGCGGTCAGCCGGGTTCAACTTAATTTGGTGGTAACCTGAGTAGGCATCCAAGAAACTCAGCAGCTCGCATCCGGCTGTGGAGTCTATCACTTGGTCAATCCAGGGTAGTGCAAACGGATCCTTGGGGCAGGCTTTGTTGTTCTTCTTCAGGACAAGGACTGGGTTGGCAAGCCATTCTGGGAAGAAAACTTCCATGATAAAGCCGGCTGCCAACAGGCGGGCGATCTCTTCACCAACAATTCTTCTTTTCTCCTCCGACAGTCGGCCGAGAGGCTGTCTAACTGGTTTGGCGTCTGCTCTAACATGTAGCTTGTGCTCGATGAAATCCGTCGGAACACCCGATATGTCTTTGGGAGACCATGCAAAGATGTTCTGATTCTCAAGGAGGAAATCGACAAGCTCGCTTTTCTATTTGCTGCCAAGGTTGGCACCTATGACAGCGTGCCTCTCTGGGTGCTTTGGGTCCAAGGGGATCTTCTTTGTTTCTTTGGCCGGCTTGAAGGAGCCCTCAGTTTTTGACTCTTTGGGCTCTGGTGACAGGTCCGGCTGCTTGCCGGCCATGGCCACCACCCAGTTGAGGAGCTTCTTCTCAGCCGCAATCACGAGGGACTCGGCCAGCCGGGTGTTGGCAGCAGCATAGGCGGACGACTTCTCATAGTCCCCATTGACTGTGATAATGCCCTTGGTCCCTGGCATCTTCATCTTGAGGTAGGCGTAGTGAGGCACTGCCATGAACTTGGCTAGGGAAGGCCGGCCTAGGAGCACATGGTAAGGACTCTCTAGGTCAACCACCTCAAACCAAATCGCTTCTTGGCGGAAATGATCCTTGTCTCCGAAGAGAACATCTATCTTGACTTTGCCGATTGGTGAGCAGGACAGGCCAGGCACAATGCCATGAAACACAGTCCGACTGGGCAGCAACTGCTTCTCTTTGATCTTCAACTTCTCCATGGTGTCGCGGTAAAGGATGTTGATGCTGCTACCGCCATCTATCAGAATCTGGGAGAAACGAGCAGCTCACCTCTCTGTTGCAAGGGTGGCATCCAAAACCAGGGCATAAGAACCCGGGGAAGGCATCACTTCTGGGTGGTCAGCTCGGCTCCAACTGATAGGCTTCTCAGACCAGTGCATGAACTCTGGAGCAGTTGAGGCGACTGTGTTCACTTCTCGGTGCTACTGACGCCGGATGTGTCTGTCATTGGCAACGCTGGTGAAGACAACGTAAGCACCATGCTCTTCAGGGTAACCATCTTGGATTGCGCCGACTGCTGGGCGGGTGGGCGGCTGCTGGGGAGGCAGAGCTGGCGGGCCAGCAGGCGGTGGGGGGAGTCCTTCTCCCTTGGCAATGCGGACAAGCCAGTGGCATTTCCGAGTTGTATGGTTGGACGGCTTCGCCCCGCTGTGGAACTTGCAAGGGGCATCGAGGGTCTGCTCAAAGGAGAAGGCAGGCAACCAAACCGGCTTGCCGCCTTTCTAGCGCTTGGGGAGGGGTTGTCCTTCAGGTTGCTGGTCCTCAACTGTCGCCACCTGCCGGCTGGTGGAAGCCGGCTGCTGGGCCTTGCGCTTGTTGTCGTTCGGTTGCTGGCGCCGGCTGTTGTCTCCAGCCGGCGTCCGAGGAGCCGGAGGGAACACCTTCCCAGAAGTATCCACGCGGAGCTCCGACTTCATGGAAGAGTCGGCAGTGGCGTACTTTTCCGCTATGATCAGCAGCTCGTCGCAGAGGAGTCGGTGCTTGAGTAAGGTGCCCTCTCGGCACCCGGCAGTGAAGTACTCGATCGCCTGGACCTCGTGCACCCATTCGCAAGAGTTGCGCAGTTCAGCCCACCGCGTCAGGTAGTCGCGGGTGGACTCGTTGGGGCCTTGGATGCACAGCGAGAGCTGGCGAGGCTTGGGAGGCCGCTTGTAGGTGCTGGTGAAGTTGCGGACGAAGACTTCAGTGAAATCTACCCAGCTGTTGATGTTGCGGGGCTTCAGGCTATTCAGCCATGTCCGGGCCGTGCCCTGGAGCATGAGCGGAACGTACTTTATGACAACGCGCTTGTTGCCGTTCGCTATGCTGACGGCCGTGGAGTAGTCGACCAGCCAGTCCTCCGGCTTCACAGAGCCGTTGTATTTGGGCATATCTCGTGGGAGCGTGAACCCTTTGGGGAAGGGCTCATCGCGGATACGGGGGCCGAAACAAGGTGGGCCCAGCGCATCTTCCTCTTCTAGCGCCAGGGATCGATTGAGACAGTCGATCTGGTGGCGGGCATCGTTCTCTCCGATTCCCTATCGGCGGCCCAGTCGGTCGCCGAGAGTTGGGTGGTCAACAGGCGGCGGGGAAGCGCGCCTCTCCCTCCGAGGAGGAGGAGGAGGCGGATAATCGCCCCGTCGTTCCACTGCTCGAGGGCGACCATCTTGGTCGCGCTCGATGGTGACGCGCATGTGGCTGCGGCTTGCAGTCGGCTCTCTGTCTCATCTGTCGCGGACGCCACCAGTCGGCGTCCGGGAGGTCGCGCCTTGATCTCGGCAAGAGGGCGGGTCGTCATTCCGCTGGTCGGGTTCTTCGACGCGGCAGCCGGCTTCTTGCTGCTCAGCGGTCGCGTCAATGAGCCACTGGACATGCTCCATCATGTGGCGACGCTCGTCGCCTTCGAGGTTGTCCAGCTCGTCTGCTGCCGCCTGGGCAGCTCGTATGTTTTCCATGGGCGTGGCGTAGATAGGGCGGTCTGCCCCGAACATGCTGGCAACGGCCGCGCCATGCTGCCGGACCGTGCCAATGCGACTGGGCCCGCCAGGGGCCGGCGTGCCGCCAGCAGCGCGGTCCATCTCGCACTGGTAGGCCTCCGAGAGGCGTCTCATGCTTGCCAATTTCTTGGCGCTCTCGATGAGCAAGACGCGGCGAGCTTCCAGCGTCTCGACATCGGCATCTTCTGTGATGGGTGCAGACAGCTCTCGTAGCGCCGCTTCAAGTGGGTCTTGGGTGCCGCCACTAGATGCTCCATCGTGGCTGATGATGAGCACCTCCGTGATGGTGCTGCCGCCGCTGTCGGCGCGAGGGAGTGGGTCATTGATGATCACTATGTTGGTGGGGAAGGTGTCAAGGGACGCGGTGTCAGAGTCGACAAGCATCGGGTCGGTGGAGCCGATCGACTCCAGGTCGGAGGCGGGCTCGTTGGCGATGTCGAGCTTGCCAAGGAGATCGACGAGGCAGCTCTGGGAGCTGGCTACGCCCGCGCCTGGCGCGGGCTCGTCGGAGAGGCAGATCTTGCCAACAAGGTCAGCGAGGCCAGCACTGCGCAGGCGATCTCCACTCCATGCAACGCGTCGGCGCTAACGCCATCGGGTGTGCCGGGCTGGCTGCGCTCGCTGGGGAGGAAGAGGGTTCCCGTCCAGAACAGATCTCCAGGCGACGGTGCACCTAGTGCCACGGTGGGTGCCAAATGTCGGGGGTGTCGTGCGACATATGCCAAAGGATGGCTTATCATGGAAGGGGCTAATAAAACGTCGCCGGTGCCTGGAAACTGGATGTGGCAAAGACATGCACGCCGGCAAATCTTACCCAGGTTCGGGGCTCTCCTAGGAGATAACACCCCTACTCCTGCTCTGCGGGGTCTCCGCATGACCACTCAAGCAACAATGGTGGTTACAAGCTTGCTCCTTGAGCTGTTTCTCTAGAGGGGGAAGAAGAACAAGTCTAGCCCTAACTTCCTCTCTCTATATGGGTGTGTGGGTGAACTAGAGTCTGAACCCTTTGCATGGGTACCCTGGGGGTTTATATAGGCCTACCCCCCAGGGGTACAAAGGTAATCTGGTCGGGTGTAGGACCCGGCTGTCAGTGTCTCGGTCGCCGGCTTCTCCGCCGGCCGCTGGGGCCCGCCGCCTGGTGGGCCCTGCTGGTTGTCTCGTACTTGGCCGACAGGCCGCACCCGCCGCTCGCGGGTCTGGCCGGCTGCTCGGCAGAGTACCGATGCCGGTAATGATGCATGCTTTGTCGGGGGAGGCGTGGCTACAGTACTGCCGCCTGGAGGGCGATCACTGTAGCCATCCTCCATCTCTTCTGATTAATGGCACACGGACTTCGAGGGTGGGGGAGGGCCGCCTGGTAGGAGTCTACCTCTCCTCACGCCGACTGGTCCGCGCTCGCCGCCTTCTGGCTTCTCACTAACGGGTAAGGCCCACCGCCTGTGGACCATACCGACAGCCTGTAGTGGAGGCATGGCCTTCTCCGCCATGGGTGATGTCATGGGGGAGTGGCAACAGTGCCGCGTCGGACGGGAGATCTTCGTCTGGTACGGTGCACTGTGGCCACGCTTGGCCCTGGATTTGGGGGCGGCAGGGCACGCTGTAGCCACGCCCTGTCTCATCGTATTTATGTGGGTGCAGACTCTAAGGACGCTTGGGGCCGCCTACTAGGAGCCGGCCTCTCTAGAGGCCACCTGCTAGAAGCCGGCCCACCTCGTGGCTGCCTGCTGTGCCTTGCCGTCTTCTGGCAGCTGGCCGCTTGGACCAGCCGGCCGCAAGAAGGCGGCGCTTTGGTCTTTAATTCTTGAGGGGCGCAGCCAGCCCCGATGTCTTGAAGCGCCATGGGGGGGCGGTTAGGCTACCTGTGGCCAATTACTCCGACAAAGTTAGTCCCAAAAAAATATAAAATTGCATATTAATGCATATGAAACATCCAAAACAGATAATATAATAGCATGGAACGATAAAAAATTATAGATACGTTGGAGACGTATCAGTCATTCACATCACACACATATGTATCACGCAAAGTATACCATCTAAAGCAACTACATAACATGAAACCCTAAGGAAGAAGACCGTCGGCCGATGAGCACCGCCCACTGCCAGAACCCAAAGTCCACCTACAAATAGCATCATCATCAATCATCATCACTACAAAATGAAGAATCACAACCGTTTAGGATGGCATTTAGCATGGCATTTTGTCTGGTTCAAAGTTTGCGGCTTCGAAAATGTTGTAACTATGAAAATTTGCATCTTGAGAGTAGGGGACTTACAAAAAGAGGTCATCCATAGCTTGAGGTAGAAGCACCACCAGCATTACCACGTGGGATATGAACTGGGGTGACCGTGCAGAGTTCCACCAATGGACTTTTCCACCTGGTTGTGGTAGGTTAGCCCCATAGGAACATTAAAAAAAATGGTCCCAACCTATCACAAGATTCCCTCTGGGTTGAACCTCCATCGCAGTTCCCCCCTCTAAGTGCTGGAGTAGTGCCGTCCGTGTAGGGGGCACACTCCGGAGCTACGTGTTTGGTGCTTAAACCTACCACCACACTCTAAGACATGTATGAGGACCCAATGCTAGTTTCGGTGGGATTTCTAACCCCCGAGTAGCCTAACCCTGGGCCGGTTGACCCAGAAATCTAAGGGTAGCCTTCTCTATTGGAGCAAAGCATCAAAGCAATAATTAAACATTTTAAACTAAACATATGATTTTTGAAATCCTTGTAACTTTTTGATGCAAATAGATATAAACTTTGCCTCATTTGGCCAAGGAATGAAAAACAATACAAAGAAATCAAAACAAGAGTGTGTTATCTAGAAATTTTGAAACAAACATGATTCTAGTTTGTTCAAATTTCAAAACATAGTATACAAACAAATTCCTTTCCAGATTCTGATAAAAAACATATAAAGTTTGTCAAAATCAAGGCAAGTATGAATTAGTTGTGATTTTTATAAGGACCTACTTGCAAAAGTACATGAGGTCACATTTTAAACATTTCCAAAAACATAAACAAAGTGTATATTCATACTCTATGAAAAATTCTACCCCAAATTGATATATAATTTGTATATGTTTAGGTTTAGCTAACTCAGATTCAACCTTTAAAAAACAAAAAAGAAATTAAAAACAATATTTGTGCCGACGGCCTCCATTTGGGCCGTCGGCATACCTTTAACGGCGTGAGCCACCCGTCAACCATTGGTCTCTATGCCGACGGTCACCATCGGTGTAGATTGGAGCTTTGCCGATGGGCCCCGTCATTTTGTATGTGCGATTTGTCGATGACCACTATTAGCATACCTCTAGCTTTACCGATGGCCCTGATTTGCTGACGGATTCTGTCTAGCCGTCGTCTTAGCTCGATCTATGCCGACGGGGCTTGTCTGCATATTTAATGATTCTTGTAGTGACTCCTGGGCAGCGTGCTTGTCCGCGTCTCTCAGTTGCCTGCACTGCTTACGGAGGTTGGAGATGAGAGAGTCCAATCGAGCCTGGTCTTGACGTTTCCCCAGCAACTTCTAGAGTTGCAGGAAGATGGTGATCTTGTATATGAGATCCGTCTACTGCTTAAACACCACCCCCTTGATTAAGGCTTTGTTGCAAACATTACAAACTGTCCAAGTGAGTGCACCAAACCCCACCCAAGCAAGGCGGGCATCCCGAGGTGAGGTGTTCTTAATAAGGTGGTACAGATTACCGAACTCTGTTGGGTTCCATTGACACCCAGTCACCACCATAAACACACTCCAAGAAAATCTTGCAAAAATACAATGGAAGAAAATATGGTCACTGTCCTCGTCCATCCGGCACCATGGGCACTTGCCATCGCCTGGACCATGGACGACAAGAAACTAAAAACAGAGACCCACCACATCACTACCCATGACACAACCGTGCTGGAGGTGGTGTACACCAATGAGCCTAGGACTGTGGAGCGAGTCATCAAAATGTACGAGCAATGGCTCCAAGAGGAGAACAACAAGTTCTCCGCCTCAACCTCGAGTACACCTGTTGGAGAAGTTACAGACGTCAAGGGTCCCGTCGTGCAACTCGTCATGCGCGAGCATGTCCTCATGTACTACTGCTACTTGTAAACTGCGTTGGGATTCTCCCCAAAAAGGAGGGATGAAGCAGCACAGTTGAGATAAGTATTTCCCTCAGTGAGAACCAAGGTTATGGAACCAATAGGAGAACCACATAAATTCTCTTCTACAACACCTACACACACAAAAGTAAATACTAGCACCCAATGCGGGCAAGAGGGTTGTCAATCCCCCTGAACTTGTTATTTGCAAGGATTAATTCTGATAATGATGGATAATTAAAAAGAAAATTAAAATAAAAGGTATAAAATTGCAGCAAAGTATTTTTGGGGGCCATAGTTTCACTAGAGGCTTCTCTCTCGAACACATAGCATACAGTGGGTAAAAAAATTACTGTGGGCAATTGATAGAAAAGCGCATGGTTATGACGTATTCATGGCAATGATCATATATATAGGCATCGCGTTTGTGAAAGTAGACCGACTCCTGCCTACATCTACTACTATTACTCCACCAATCAACCGCTATCCAACATGCACCTATGGTATTAAGTTCATGATAAACAGAGTAATACCTTAAGCAAGATGACATGATGTAGAAATATGATTAAACCCCGCCGTTTTACCCTTAATAGAAACAATACAATACATGACTCTCTACCCCTTTTGTCACTGGGTGAGGACACCGCAAGATTGAACCCATTACAAAGCACCTCCCGCGCTGAAGATAAATAAATCTAGTTGGCCAAACCAAACGGGTAGATTAGGGAGAAATACAAAGCTATAACAATCATGCATAATAAATTTCAGAAAAGACTCAATTACTTTCAATGAATAATCTGATCATAAACCCGCAATTCATCGGATTCCAAGAAACACACCGCAAAAGAAGATTACATCAGATAGAACTCCAAGAAGATCGAGGAGAATATTGTATTGAAGATCAAAGAGAGAGAAGAAGCCATCTAGCTACTAGCTATGGACCCTTAGGTCTGTGGTGAACTACTCACGCATCAACGGAAGGCGGCAAGGATGATGTAGGAGCCCTCCGTGATCGATTCCCCCTCCGGCAGAGTACCGAAAAAGGCCTCCAGATGGGATCACAGAAGAACAGAAGCTTGCAGCGGCAGAAAAATGGTTTCGGGTGGCTCTCTATTGGTTTGGGAATATATGTGAATTTGTAGAGGTGGAATTAGGTCAAACGGAGCTACATGTGGCCCACGAGCTCAGGGGGCGCGCCTCCCCCCAGGGCGTGCCCTGTGAGCTCGTGGATCTCCCATAGATCTTCTGACCTCCTCCCGAACCTTCTAGGGTCCCTTCTGGTCCAGGAAAAACCACCGTAAAGGTTCATCGTGTTTGGACTTCGTTTGGTATTGATTTTCTAAAAACCCAAAAACAAGCAAAAAATAGGAACTGGCATTGGGCACTGGGTTAATAAGTTAGTCCCAAAAATGATATAAAATAGCATAAAAGTGCACATAGAGCATCCAAGATTGATAGTATAATAGCATGAAACAATCAAAAAATTATAGATACGTTGGAGACATATCAACCACTACTACAGGTCCAAGCGGTGCGAGACGTTGGTTGAATTCCCACAACGCAAAGCGATAACTTTTGCTAGCGTGGACACCAAGGCGAAAAGATCATGCTTGCCCGTGCATGGATCATGATTCCAGACGAGCACCACATCGACACCCAGAGACATCCAAAGGTGGTGGAGAAAGGGACTCCATGGGTGACGTTGCAGCGGCCATCATCGACCCCTCGTACAAGAACATGAAGAAATCATTCCCAAGGGACAAGCACAAGTATCAGGAGTGGAGGCCTCTTTCCCTGCTGAACCTTGAGTATGCCATAGGATCCTAATCATTAAGGATGGGCTACGTCACCTTCTCCAACCACCATTGAGGGAACGACTTTTCCCCCGTAAGAAGAAGATGAGAGATCCTCGAGCGGCTCGAAGCGCCGGAAGGGAAACTATGGGTGGTGAATTGCTAGATCTTTGGATGTCTAAATTCAAGTAGTATGTTAATTTAGATTGAGTGAACATATGTTCTAACTATGATTGTAGTAGGTCAAAGATGATGATGACATCATTGACCTGTCTAGTGATGATGATCTTGATGATGATGCCCTGGAGCAACTGTTCAAGAACAAGCAAGAAGAAGCTGATATCTTCAAGGACCTACCTCTGTTTTATGGTGACATATTGAACAACTTCATTGATGAATGGTTTCAAGATCCATCACTTTCTCTTGATGATCTTCAGCTGCCCATTGGCATCAACATCACCTTCCAAGGTTTTGTTGCAAAGAAACTTGCTATAGATATGAAAGTAATTGAGCAGAAAAACAAAATCAAGCATGAAAAGGTTGTCTTAAAGAAGCATATGGACAAGCTTAGTGCCAAAGAGATTAAAAGCTTCAAGCAAATGATGGCTGACATGAAAGAAGAGTTTCAAAGGCGCCGTGATGATGCAAAGGGCGCTCGAGACCGTCTGAAACACTATGCTGAGAAGTGTGTGCGAGCTCACAATGAGGGCTTGAAAAGAAATGCCCTTGGCCGCCCTGCTATTGATCCCAAGCTAGTCAAGAAGAAGAAGAAGCCAACTGCTCCTACTACCGAGGCTTCAAGGCAAGATGTATCAAAGATTGTCTTCCCGTTGAACTTTGTTGGCTCGAAGCCATCTGCTCCCTCCGTTGCCTCAGAAAGAAAGAGGACTCAACAAGCTGAAGCTGAAGCTAGAAAGCGTAAGCAACAAGAAGGCCCTGCTGCCTATCCTACTTAGAAGCAGCAAGATGGAGTCTTCAAAGGCTTCACGCAGCGCACAAGCACCCATTTCTCCATCCGCTCCTCAAGAGCCATTGCTTGTGAAGCCACTCTTTGTTGCTCTACCTACCTCCACCAACCAAGAACGAAGAATGGGCATGCATGAACCTGTTCCCACAGAGGCTCATGACA